>NW_024884253.1:30758820-30787138 GCF_019232065.1 Centrocercus urophasianus
TTTTTTTTTAATAGAAGACTAACTTTAAGGACGATGTCATTATAATGATGAAAATGGCATAATGCATTTTTTGGTGTCCCATTTATGAGGGCTAGATGCTAGATGCTTTTTGATGCTAGAAAACTTATTTACTCTTAGCCGATGGAAATTCAGAAATAAATGTTTTGTGTATTCCATATAGCTTAGTTGCTAAATGCTTCTTTCCAAAAACTCATTTCTTTCTGCTGGTTAATTTTAGTTGTTTAGGTTTTTCCAGAAAGTAGGCAGGCTGCTAGATTGCCATTCTTTTCCAACTGTTTGTTACTGACACATTTTACCTTTTGACCAGCAGTTACAGAAAAATGTTTGAAAGTTCAGAGATCACGTTGAAACATCTATTAATTTGATTGAGAGGTGAAAAAAGAAAGTAGGGACCACATCTTTTGGTATTAACTCTGAATTGTCGTCAGTTTTAGAACATTAACTTATTTTAAGTAAATTTGTGCTGTCACTTCTGCAGTTTTATTTAAAATAAATTCCTAACAAACTAATATTGATAATAATAAAATAAATAAAAGAAAAGAAGGTGTTGTGAGATAATACATGTTCTTTCAAACTTGTGCTTCTGTGTGGTTGGATATACTTGGCACTATAAATGAGAAGTTGTGTATCAAGTACATGTACTAGACTTCTCAATTTTTTCAGATTGAAAATACATAAAACATACCCAAAAAAAATCAAAACAAGACAAACATCTGTAATGCATTTGATAACCACAGTGCTGAACATGCTTTTTGAGTTTATTAGCTCAGTAAGAAATAAGTTGTTATGGTAATTTCAGTGGAGAAGTTAAAGTGTGTTATGTATTAATAACAAACAATAGATTTGTTCACTCAGTATGGGTGGGCCCAACAGAGATCATAGTCAAAGTGTGCTTTTGTGGACAGTCAAGGAGTGGTTTTAAGTAAAACTGCCATTTGTAAATAAAAAATTAATGATGATCTGCCTCAATGTCACTAGGTATTCCAAGGACCAAATCCTTTCATTTGTGACCGGCGTCTGTTTATTTTCGATAACGATAACATTATCTTGTCCTCAGTTATTGTAAAATTTGTAAGCAGTTGCAGAGTCTGTAGAAGTGTAGGGAAAAATGCATGTGCTACTGGTGGAATCCAGCAGAAGTCCATGTATGGGTGTGCAAGGGTGACATAAGGGTGTGTGGCCACAGAAGTCTTACTGCAGAATCATGGTATTAGTCACGTTAAAGACATATTTTGAGGATTACTTTAATCCTGGCTACAGGATTAAATAGTAGCTGAAATGAAATCAAACATATGGATATTACATTCCATGCATCAGATAATCGGTCTTGAGAAACAGTTCTGGTCATTTGTATTCTACTGTGTAGAATGTAGCATGTACCATGTTACGCATGGTATTGACAGTACACTCTTAATTTCTTCTTTAAGGATCCACCCACGTCAGTGTCTCTTGGACTTCGAATGGAAGAGATGATTTTCAATTTGGCAGACACGCATCTATTCTTTAATGATTTAGAAGTAAGTGTTCATTATTTTAAAACACAGAGGTTTGTTAACATTTGTCTATCTTTACTTGTTATTAAATGGCTTGGCAATTATTTTTGGCTTCAGAGGTTTAATATGGAAACATTCAGAAAAATCTGCGTAGTTTAGTCATTGAAATTTACAAAGATATCTACACTAAATGTGCTGACATTCAGAGGTTGCAGTAGAAGTTCTAGGAGCTTTTTTTTCCCTCACAGGTCTTTATATTTATGGCCACAGTCGACAAGTTCTAGAAGTGGATGCACAGAAAGCATCTATAAATACTAGAACGCAATAGGCTACGGAGATCATTAAATATTAAACTTCAGCTTCTATAAACAGTTAATGGCTGGGTAAAGATTTCTCACTTATATCTTACTGTGGGAAAGGATTACCTTAAACCCAAGGGAAATCATTAATGTTGTATATGTTGTCCATCTCAGTGGCCTATCGCTATGGGTCTTCAGTCCTTCCCAGTGGCAGGTCTGTTTGTTATGTGCTAGGGTTTCTCTGCCATGCATACCCCTCCCTTGCAGTGTGCTGTGAGGAGCTGGTGTCAACATGCCAAGGGCTTTTTCAGCCTGTATAGAGTCTGGTTTGGCAATTCTTGTGAAATTGCTCTGAAACTATCCAAACTGCTGAAAGAGACTGTCACCATAGTGCCTTACTGTTTTGTCTTAAAAGGGAAAAAGCCATTTCTGATCATATTTTAATAACAAGAAAACATGAAAACAGTCAGATTTCTTTCCCATCATAATGAAGACAGCTGTTTATTTAAAATCCAACTGTTAAGCAAGCTTGTGGTGGGGCTGCCAACACACATTAATCATCAGGTTGTTGTTTTGCTAGATTTTAGAATAGTGTGTTATTCCAGACAGGCAAAAGAATCTAAAAGATTCAAATGCAACATTTGCTGATCAAAGTTAATTGGCAGCAATTGGCCTTTAAATATTTCCTGATGTTTCCCTTTTCAAAATCAAGGAAAATACACCTTATTTAATAGATGAGCCAAAATCATTTGAAAAATGCCAGTGTGTGATAGACCTCAAATGTGGTTTGTCCAACATCTGTCCTATATTTTGATTTCTTTTCATCTAAAAAGAAACCACTCACGGATGATTTGGCATCTTTCAATGTAATGAAATTATTTAAATGTGTTTTATTCCTTCTTCCATTCCTTAGTGGAGTATTTATTTTTATACCTTTGATAAAATATATGATTTCTTTACATTTTCAAGTATTGGTTTCTTTCATTGAGGTAGCTTTATGTAAAGATGATACTGTTTTGGATACAAGAAATGTAATTAGTGAGTTACATGCATAGGATTAATTTTTCAGATTTGTTGAAAAGTATAGCAATGCTAGTTATTTTCCAAATCTGTTTCTGATTTCTAGATATATTTCAATTTATCCAGAGCAGAAAAATGAAGTACTACTATATCTTAGCAGCATTTTTAATAAAGTTCAGTGTGTTTTCATTTGCTATACATAGCCAAATGCTTAATAGTCTCAGCTTGTTATGTGTCAGTGACTTTAATGGAAGTTAACCAACTAAATATTAGGGATAGCAGATTATCTTCTGATAGTTGGCAACTTACACTCTTGACAGTACAATAGTTTATTGACTGAAGAACTTTGAAATGTGGAAAAAACAGTTGATTCAGATAACTCACGGAAGCAAGAAGCTTAGAGGATGAACTTTGTTCTTTGGACTTTCCCTGTAGCAATGTGGTTTCTCTTAAAGTTCCATACGTGAATGTTGTCCATGAATGGGGCCTTTCCTCTTGGACCTTCAGTTTGTCATTGAGTGTCACCATTATTAGCAGGGTATCTGTGGCTCCCAAGGTCTTTAGCCTTAGGTTTGGTGGTCTGGAAGTTCAGGCTCCCGATACTTTGATAGTATTCCATCAAAACTGTTTTGGCTTGGCTGTGCCCAGACTTAAAGCATCTGTTCTTGCTGTCAAAGGAATGAGTTTGGAATGTCTCTTGTTCTCCTTGCTCAGGGCTAAGGCTTCTAGTTCATGTATGTGAGAGACTGGGCTCTGATTGAGAGATCTGTAAGCAGCTATGCCAGTGAGCCACAGAAACTGAGCATTCTTGGCTGAAAAGAGTATGAAGAGAGGCAAACTGGGATCTGGAACATGCCTGACCCACAGCACAGAAACATCTTTGGGTCCAGACATAATCCAAAGCTGGAACTTGAAAGCTCATGCTTTCCTCACCTAGGCTCAGAGAGAACTGTTCCTGATATACAGAAAGGCTGGATTTTCAGGCAGGCAATCATCTATCATAACTTTGGCCTATGCTGCACATTTTTCCAGATACCACAAGTTCATCCAGTGCTTTCCAGAAAGCTCTAATCAGAACACTTCTCTTGTCATCCAAGTTGAGGGGAGTGTACTTCTTATTGAAAACTGGGGCAGGCATGATTTACATTTTAAATGCAAAGGACATAGTTGTAGTCGTGATTTCCAAAGGATCACTTGATTTGTATTACCTAGCTGACTTTTCAAATCTAAGCCTAGAGATTTCCATGATTTTATTAGGTGAAGCTCTAAATGTCAGCAGTTTTTTTAGTTTGTATAAAGTGAATCAATGCCAATGTGTACTAGTGGCATTGAAAACTTCAGTGTACCCGCTGTAATTCAGTATGGGATTCAGAGAGGTAAGTGAATCAGCTAGTTTCCTATATGTTGGTCTTTAGGTAATAACAACAGTACTAATAATGCCATTTGTTATTGGTATTTTTTAAAATTCAGTGAAAAAGTTCTTTGTGATTTCACTGTCTAGATCTAAAGTCAATTTTCTGCTTATTAGTTGTGTGAATTGTACTTGGATTTACAATTAGTGATTGCTCTCTTTGTTCTTAGATTATTTCTTCAGAAAAAGGCATGGCTCATTTGTTTCACTATATACAAATATTTTTTTTGTAATTGCTTCCAAATTGATACAGATAATTTGAAATCTTGAAGGAACATTTATAAAATCTAAAATTAAAGATATATGACAAGTATTTTAGCACGTTGAAAATAAAATATTGTTACTAATGTATAATTTGATCTAAGGACCATCAAAAGCAATGATTTACTGAATTAATAGTAATTTTGCAGTGGCATTATAGAACTGTACAAGGCCAAACATTAGTAAAATAAGTGCAGTATTTTCCAAAATTTATATTTTGAAGGCTGCATTTAGGCTCCATAATAAAAGTTCAGGTTTTCAGTATTGAAAATCATTATTTAAGCATGTAGTATTCTATTCAATAGTAGAATTTTAATTGTCCACAGGAGGGAAAAAATACATTGATGTAGAGCTCTCAAGAGAACCAAAATTATCTCATCAGGAAAGAATGTCTGATTTTACATGCTGATTATGTTGTGATAGGGATAATAAGGTATAATATTTTAATGGCATGTATGGAGCAATTACACATATTAGGTATTTTAGAATGTATGCTCAAGTGTTTTAGGGAAATTAAGAAGCTGATGATAGGACTGAAATGTGACATCTACCTGTCACATCTTTAAAGATTGTATACATTTCTGTATGTATGCTGATCCTCTTAAAAGATTAGTTTTTTCATTTCTTTGGCATATTAGGTGCACATTATAACCAGGTATGCAGAAAAATTGGTGGTTGTGACTGACTATGAATGTCCTATTTCAAAAAAAAAGTGAATTCAGTGTTCTGCAAACTTTATTCTAAAGTGATTCTATCTCATTAGATCTGTAGCTTTAGAGAGTTATAATTCTATTTATTGAATCTGGAAATGTCAATTTATTCATTCTACAAGCACTTGAAGCCTTTTTTTTTTTTTTTTTTTTTAATCTTATCTAATGCTTCCTATAAATAAGATAATTTTTTTAAGTGTTGCATTTTATTAAAATGAAGTTCAATTATTTGGAGATTTTTGTCAGGATTATTTGACTATTTTAGGCTTTTTATTACTGTTTGTTCATTTTGTGGATGAACTCAAAATACGGTTTTATAAGTTATGAAACTATTAAAAAAATATTTCAATGCCCTAAGAAATGAATTCATGTATAAGGGCACAGTAATGATGGTTAGCATCCACTTTCTTCCATCAGTGAAGGACACGTCCTGCACACTCATGGCCTCACAACTCACTTTTGTTTGTGAAGGCTCTGTATGCAAAGTGATGATATATGTATAGGTGCCATTTATGATGAGTGGCAGTATGATATGAGATTCTAAGCAATTTTAGTTGACGTATTTCTCTTACTAATAAAATAAAAGAGAATGCTGTCAGGCAATACTGTTGTTCAGTGATTATTATTTCTTTCTCTTTTTTTTTTAATATATATTTCCTACTATGACAATAAAAAGAAAGAATAAATAGGGACCTTGGGATAGGTGAAAGCTTGTCACTGCAATGGGGATGTATTTTAACTTCTTGTTTCCTGGATATCCATTATTGTCTTCCTAACAGATATTGAGAGCGTAGTCCTTTCTGTGTGACAAAAAGAGCAGTGTAATCTTTTTATGTTTACAATACAAATCTGTCACTACTTCAGATTAGGGAAAGTTTAAGTTGTGTTACTGTGCACTGACCCTCCATGCCCATGTTGGTTTTGCATGCAGTTTCCATGATGCTCTCAGAGCCAAGGCTGCTGGATCTGCAGTGCTGCCTTCCCACACCTGTGCCAGGCAGCCCCCAGCTCCTCTCTGGCTTTTTTTCTGGTGCAGTCGCATGGTTTAGGAAGTCCCCCAGGCTCTCCTACCTCATCAGTCCCTGTTAGGCTTTAATAACGTTCAGTTGATAAGTTGATACAGGAACATTTTACAAATCCTACATTTTACGTATGAGGTAACGTAGCCAGCTCTCCTGAAACACTGAGACTTTTAATTGCATAGATGCTTTTCACAGTTTGAAGCAAAAAATAACTATACATTCTGTGATGACACTAAACCCTGAAGAATTGCTGAAGAGAGAGCTCAAGCCTAAGAAAGAGAACAGGTAAAATCTCTCGCAGCAAACATAAAGTGCGATCCCAGAACAAAACTTCTCCAAAATTAGTCCTTCTTTGGCCTTTGCCTTCAATTCTTACAGGTGAAACGAGGCTGCCTCCCTGCTGTTGGAAACATATGCACCAAATAAATCACTTCTGAGCATCAAGGAGACCTTTTCTTCATGACAGGAATGTATATTCTTCTTTTCTTCAGCCTGAGAATTTTCTCCTTTGTAGGTCTTTCAGTAACACCACGGGAGACTAAGTGACTTTGCTCCCAGGTCCTTCAGTGACCATGCATACAGATATGTCCCCAGCGTACCATGCGGTGCCCTGCAGGAATGCCTTTGAAGCAATAATGCCATATGTTCTGGTTCTTTAATCTGAAGGAGAAAGGGAAACTACTTCCCCTCAGACCTGAGACTTTAATATACCGCAGATCCAGGCTGGTAACTTACCACAGTAGCATTCTGAACCATAATTTGGGATTGTAGGCATTATGATAATACACATTATTGAATAATAACATTCATCAGACTTATTGTGTGCAGGTTACTGCACATCTGAAAGAACCATGACCACTGGAGGGTAAAACACTGTTTTTTCTCAAGGCATTTTTAGCACATCTGTTCCTAGAGTCAAGTAATCTAAGGAAGAGAACTGCTTGGATGCAAGCCAGCCTTCAAGTGCAGGCTTTGAGTGAGCTCCAGAGCAAGCTGAGAAGACAGGTTGCCCGTGATTAGCAGTTGAAAGTTACAAAATCCACAGAATCACAAAATTATAGGGGCTGGAAGGGACCTCTAGAGACAATTGAATCCCATCCCCCTGCAATGCAGTCCCTCTACAGCAGGCTGCACAGGTAAGCATCCAGGAGAGTCTTGAGTATCTCCAGAGGAGACTACACAACCTCCCTGCACAGTGTGTTCCAGTGCTCCATCACCCTTATTGTGAAGAAGTTCCTTTGCGTGTTGGTGCAGAATTTCCTATGCTCCAGTTTATGGCCATTTCCCCTTGTCCCATCCCCACAGATTACTGAAAAGAGGTTGGCCATGTTCCTTTGACACCCACACTTAAGGTATTTATAAACATTAATAAGATCACCTCTCAGTCTTCTTTCCTCAAGATTGAACAAACCCAGGTCACTCAGCCTTTCTCATAAGAGGGGTGCTCCAGGCCCTTTATCATCTTTGTGGCTCTCCGCTGCACTCTTTTCGTGAGAGTCCAGCGGAGTCCATCATTTAATCTCTCATACCTTGTGGCCAAGTCACATAGCCAGCTTTGGACAAGTGTGTCAGATCTGATGTTGCCTAGGTTGAAACATGATGAAATTAGGCAGAGGTGCACAGTGATGGGAGTTGGCAGAACCAGGCAGAGTGGAGAAGTGGAGAAGGAGGATTGGCAAGGCATGGTCACCATGGGAAAAAACTTGCTCAGCTCCTCTGCATAAAATAAATCAGATCAAAATTGTTTTGTGGTTGAGGCTATGCTTTACACCCTCTATGTTTAGAAGATAAGCTTTTGCTGACATTATTAAAAAGCAGCTTTTGGTTGTTCTTATTTTGCATACATTTTTGTGTAGAATGCAGCAGCATGATGTTTGTTTTTGTGGTTGTCACTACTTTGCACACGTGAATCCCTTTGTCTACAGATAAGGAGGATGCTAAGGATGGTATCTACAGATACAAGGGTGATTATTCCATCAGAAAGAACTCAAGAGGGAAAGGACGCAGGAAAAGGGCACAGCTGAGTCTGGTGGTTGCAGTATTTGCTGCTTATTATATTGTTGCATTGTATCAATTGTTGTTGACTCTCTAATAATCCTTCTGCTTGGTCTCTTTAATGTCTTACTAGAAACACTCCAGCAAAAACATACAAAAACATACTCTCTGCTGATATGGTGAGAAAATGAATGTATTCAAACAATGCAAAAAAAAAAAAAAAAAAAAAAAAAAAGGAGGGGGGATAACAGTTTTCCAAGAAAACTTTTCCAGTGGATTTGGTTTTGGTTGTATTTATTTTTTTTTTTAAATTATTTATTTGTTATTTTGGTAAATTGCAGTTGTTCAAGTTCAAGCTATCATACACTTCAGATAAAGTTCATTTCTTTAAGCAAGAGGGACAAAAATGTGTTTAGAGAAGAAGGCTATCTTTCTTCACCAATGACTGCAGTGTTTTAGTGTCTCTGTTTGTGGACTGATAATCAGAATGAAATCCATGTACTCTACCATCTTGTAGCACGGCTTCTGTTTGTGGTGTCTAGATACTGCTGCAATACAAATGAGCTAAACATCAGTTAGACATGCATGGGGATGAAATGCATTGATATGCAAATTGCCCAGTATAGCATATTTTGGTGGAGTATGTGCTGATTAGATTTGTGAGTGGCAGCAAACTAATTCTTGGTGGTATTAAGTAATTATTACCAGATAACAAAATGTTTTGCCCAAATTGCATATTCGGATGTCTTCCTTCAAGTAAAAGAATTAAATTTCTTGTGCCCTTTCCAGGAAACAAAATATCTAATTTTGACGTGTTTTTGGTGGCTACAGTAGTGCCTGCTGATGATAGCTTGGTTCTGAGGAAACAGTTGCAAGCACTTGCCAGTCCGGGAGATTCTGTGCTGAAGGGCAGCAGTAAGGTATCTGGAAGTCAATGTGATCATCAGCATTAAAGCAGTGTATAGGCAGGGTCTGTTACTGGAATCACAGACCAGCCCTGGGTTTGGCAGCTTTCATTACAAGAAAAGCATTAGAAACATCAGTTTCTGTCCTCTGGACCACAACATACAATATCTTATCTAATAAATGATGTCATAGTGCTTTAAAAATTCTCCTATAATAAATAATGAAACAAATTGTTCTAAAAAAGCCTAAGGCTCAAAGGCAATGAAGAGATAGTGCAGTAAACAACTTTACTTTTGTAGATAATCCATTATCAGATTTCAAAACACTGACTTGCTACATTGTTGACCCATATAAACTCTTGCCCTTAGTGAATTCTTCCTTTTGAAAGATTGCAGCTTCCCTGCTACTTGCTACAGAGCTTTTTCTGCAAAGCAGACCTTGCCCTAAGCACAGACTTGATACGCTGTGTGATGGTTCAGCATGTTGGCTCCAGAACCAGGTAATAGTTCTTCAGGGATTCATCCAGAAGGCCTTTTAGTGCTAGAAGTGTCATTTCAGATTTTAATAGGCTCTTTTTATTATTTAACTCATCCCAGAAGTCTGAAATAATAGAAATTGATGTCAAATGAATGAGTACATAGTGGCTACTAATGGTAAAAGCAGTTGATGTTGCTATTAATTAATGTGTTGCTTTCCACTTATTCTTTTGTGGACACTTTTCAGCTTCTAGTATGTCAAAGAACTGATGTGAATAAAATGTTTTTTACATTTTCTCTAAACATTATGCATATCACTGGAGCAAAAATCTGTCTACTACTATAGCTGTACATTCTCTAGTTATGACTGATTCATAACACGTTCATAAGTTCCTGAAATAATCCATTATTACTTAATAACCAAAAAATCTAAGTAAAATTTCATGAATTCAAATGACATTCCTGACCAGTAGTTTCTGTGTTTGGATTTCTGGTTTAGCTGACAGATGTGTAAAATCTCATACAGCCACTCACATCCCTGGTGCAGCTGCAAACACTGTAGAGAAAATTATTCTAGCTAAGTTCAATATTAATTTACACTCAAATATCTTTCCCAGTCCACACTTTCTGATCATGTAACACAGTTAATTTATGCTGAATCCACCACTTGCAAGCAAACCTTTCTTTTTTCTTTTTCTTTTTTTTCCTCATTAGTGAACTTTTCCAGTGCACAGAAGATAAACTAGAGAAAGAACATAGTTTCTTCCAAAAAATTGTCCCCTTGTTGATATGGGTACTATTTAAAACAGCAAACCTCAGGTTCGCATTATTCGAGTTGATGTTTTAAGTGGCTTAGTATCTGAAGAATTTTAGGAAAGCTGGTCTTACATGCCATTTTTCAGACTGAGAGCATGTTAGCCAATCTTCACATAAATACAAACATTTGAAACCGTATCAGCAGTTTGCATGGGAGGTTGTTTCTATCAACCTCAGTGTAGTTTTAGCATGAATTTGTAATGTAACTGCTGCAGTCGTCTGGTGTCTTGAGAGATATCATGCAGTTTGTGCTGGGCTGTTTACTTATGACAACTATGACTGTAGTTGAAATTGTAAGAAGATCTGCACGTGTGTATTTTAAACGGATTTGTTTGTGCTGTTTATTTTTTTTTTAATCATATTCAAATGTTGTTACAGGGATAAAAATTAAGAAACGTCTCCCATTCATTTTCCTTTAAAAAGCACGAAAGGAGTGGTTGAAGTCGGTTCCCAAAATGTTTGAGTTTCATGGTCTCAGGAGATTTCTACTGTTTCAGTGTGGTTACAATAAGGCCTCTATCTGAATTTCATCCAGTTCAATGGTCTAATGAAACTTTAAAGAAAGGGGGGAGGGGATTGCTCCCTTCACTTACTGCAGTATCACTTCTATTTTTCTGTGTTTTAAAATAAAGTTTGACTTCTGTTAATTTCATTTTGAAAGTTTGACTTTAGATATGGTCAGGAAGCTGGGCAGTTCTGAAATGAGCTAATGTGGTTGTAATGTGTTAAAGTGTGAGTATTTAAAGAGGATTTAAGAGATGTAAATGGAAAGCTTAACAAAAGAAACAGTAAGTTATTGAGGTAACTGAGTTTTTGCTTTATTTTTTCCACGATCCTTGCTCAGTCAGACCTGAGCAGTGCAAGCAGTCATTGCTGTGTTTCTGAACGTTACCCGCAGTACTGTGCAGCTGTGAGGTTATAGCTCTTAAACGTTCAGTGACAGCAGAACTCAGACTGCTGACATGAATGCTAAGCTTAGCTGAAATACTCTTGCCACAAGAAAGATTGGATGTAGCTAAGCAAATGATCCTTTCTGAACTGTAGAAAATCTTTTCAATCAGTTAAAGGATCTCCTCTTTTTCTTTCACATACTTTACATATTCGCATTGCAATGTAAAGTTTGGATACACAGGGGAATAACTTGTTCCCTAACTTTGCTGGGAATGGAGGAGAGCCAACTGCAGCAACAATTACAATGTTCTAAGAATTTTCTCTAACTGAAGGGTTTAAAATATTCCAATACTTGTTTATTGGGGAAACAACAACAAAAAAAAAAAAAAAAAAAAAAAGGTGTATATGTTTCTTAAAAATAGGTTTACAAATTCAAAAATCCCATTATGGACTTGTCCCATTGGACTTGTCCAAATGAATAAAGTAAAAATTCAGCTCTAATTACCTACAAGTAAGGGTTGGAAAAGGGTGGAAAGACTCTATAATTTTAAATATAACCTTGTATATTAAGAAAAAATGAATACTGCTTGGTTTATTCTGCATCACCCTTTTTTTTTTTTTTTTTTTTTTTTTTTAAATTAAAAAAATACTGTGAAAACATTATTTTAAAAGCTTGCCAGCAACAAAAATGCTTTGACTAGAGCATTAAACAAGCACTTTGGTAATACAGCTTTTATACATCAACTTCATATGATCACGTAAGGGGTTAAGCTATGTGATTTCAGGATAAAAGGTTTCCTGAGTTGACTATTATTCCTATGGTCTGCCAACAACTTTGCAATAAATGGAATGATTTTTATGGGAATGTGGTTATTCACAGCAAGACTACAGTTGGTGTCAGTATGAAAAATTCTTCTTTAGTAGATTCTCTCAGCAGGGATAACAGATCTGAAAGAAAGGCAAAAAGTAGTTACAGAGAACTCTGGCTGGTGTTGGTGACAAATTGTGTTTACAAAACGGGATAACCCATTATAAAAGAAAAAATCAGAACAACAGTAAATCAGAGCCTTGCTCCTTTAAGTGCTGCTGTTCCAAAGCAAACTACTTTTGATAGTGTGTGTGTATTGTTTAATAGCTCCCATTTCTCTTGCTCATAAAGCAAATGAGACTTCTTGGTTTTCAGTTGCAGGGGTGTAAAATAATTCTTCTGAGATCAGTAAATTTATTGCAGATTTATAGTGTTGTTCTTGTGATAACATAAAATATTTGTATGTACAAATCAGAATAATTCAAGGGAAAGGAGAATTTTTTCCTTTGATTGGATGTTTAATTATTATAATTCTTAGTTAATACTATAATATTCATAATGTTTAAAATTTCCCAGTATCCCTTTTTATTAACTTCTTTGATTTTTGAAATAATATTGTTAAAAGGAAAATGTGATGAAGGATGAGTTAACATATTAATGAACTTAATTGCCATCAACAGTTACTGCACTTAGATTCTGTTTGTGACAGTCTTTCAGAATGCTTCAATGATGAAATCATCGGTTCCATCTGCAGCACCTCCCTTAGAACAGGTATCACCACCCCTTTGAGATGAGTAGTGAAGTTGTATAGAAATTAATGCAAAAATCATGCGGTAACTTTATGGGTTTAAATTGTTCAGTCATTCATAAAGAAACTTGTTGAAAGATGGAGGGGAATGTTACTGTTTGGGTTCGGATGTTTTTTATTTGGAGCTGTTTAAGATGTAAACATGGCATCTTAGAGTGCTTCCTGGCATCTTAGAGTGCTTCCTGTTCTTTTGTTTCTCTCCAGTACAATTGCCCCTGTTCTATTTGAAACATTTTGTTTGCAAACTGTACTCTGAACAATACAAGACCTCAGTGTAACACTATGAGGTGAATTTGCTTTGTTGTGCTGAGTTCACCAGTGATGTACCAGCAAAGAAAATCAACCAGGCTGTGTCAAAGTCAGATAAAAAAATATTTATCTAGCACAGAGAGACAGTGCTGTAGATGGGTGGAGATTAGCACCTCTTGAAGTAAACAGGTGGATTTACTGACTAAGAAGTAAATATTGACTAAGATGATACCAAAAGAAAATAAATTTCTTAAGAACATTACTTTAAATTTTCTCTCAGGTTGGAAACATGTCAGGTTCATTTCTTCATAATGTAAATGGCTTCCTCAGAGATGTTTAGAAGCCATTCTGTGAAATAAATATTTTTGTATGAAAGTAGATTTCAAGAGAGCATGATAGCAATGCAGCTGAGAAGAACAGAATCAGCTCTTGATGGCTGTTGAATGTAATCATTCATGTTGGTTGTGTGAATATTTATTGCTAATAACACTAGTGTTGGGAATATAACAGTCCAGCTTGTCATAAAGTGATAGGTTTTGCAGTATGGTCTTCATTTAGTAATGAAGACTAGGACAGAAGTTCATATTTGGATCACTAGGTCTTGTTCTACAACAAATAGTTGGTTTCCTTGAGGCATCTGTCTGATTTTGGCAAAGTTAGTCTGGCTTGGAAGATGGATCCTAGTGAGTCTTGGTGAACACTTTACTTTCCAAGTGGTTACCTGGATGTTGAATAAGAAACAACTGCAACCAGCTATTACAAAAATAGGTAGGAAGGAATGTAGAGCATGCTGAAAATAGATTTCTGGGCAGTCAGACTGAAAAAAATAGTTGTATTATAGGCCAGGCTGTTGAAAACAGTTTATTGCTGATGAGATATAATGGATGGTTGCAGAGAACACTTCAAATAGAACTGGCTGAGTTATCTCCCTCTCACTCCCAAATACTTTAAGGATGGCAGCTGTCCTAATTCCTGCTGTCCTAATTCCTGGTCATCCAGAATAGAGACTGAGTCACTCAGGAGCCTACAGGGGAATATCTGTTCAAAAATGCCTTGTCTCATTTTGACTGAAATAAAGAGTGCATCCTGATGTTTGCAGTGTCTGTAACAGGAACTTCCTGACCAGACTGTGGCTAGATGTACTTCATGAGGATTCCATGATTTAACTTTCAACAGGTTGTCTTCAGCAATAGAGATTTCTAGGAAAACATGATAATTTCAAGAACTTCAGTAAAGAGGTTTTTGTTTGTTTGTTCGTTTGTTTTACAGTGCTGTATTTCTGTTTAGATACAAAACTAATTTTTAAGGTACTTCAAGTCCTTTGAAGGGTCAGAATTTTCATTGTCTAATGAATCAGTGACTGTGAACTCCCTTCTAGCAGGCACAGCAGTAAAGTTATCTTAGCGCATTTGAGCTGAGACACAAAGCCCATTTGCATTTGGTTTTCCACAGTAGCAATCCAAGAAAAGCTCAGTTTCACTGCAGGAAGAAAGTAAAGAAAGGAAAGGAAATACAAACTAAAGTAAGGAATTTTTCCTGATATGTAAGTGAGGGAATGACTGGAAACATTTTTTCAAGTACATGATACTGCAACCATGGGTGACTTGCAGAAAGCTCATGAAATTCTGCTTCATGAATGTTGAGCTAAATTAGACTGTTCCTGTAGCTGTAGGTAAATGAACAGAAAAGGGAGACAAAGTATTTGTAGGCAGAACTGTGGCTTTGCTGATGAGTGCAAAGTCCATCTTAAATTCATGATGCCTGGCTCTTGTGGAATGCACTGCTGTGGTGCATGAGTATGAGTGTTAGGAATAATACCACCTCCATAGGTTTTGTAAGAAAATCATTCCTACAGGCTTATGCAGCTATTAGCCACATAAGTTCTTTCCTTTCATGGGATTGGAGATGAGCACCTTCACATTAAGTGCTACTGAAAATTAGCCCTGTATGATTTCCTTTCTCAAGAGAATCAGATGGAGCAATCTTCACTCACGTGTAGCTCAGCTGAAATGCATGATAGCCTACCAAGTTCATAGCATTAGTTACCATCTAATTTACCTCCCTGTTGCTTCCCCCTTTGTGTAAGTGTAAATGCTGTACAGGAGCCCTAAAGATCCTGCCTAGCCAGCTAGCATCCCCAGAGCTTTGGCAAAAGAGATGTCATCCTCTGCTTCAGCTGGGCAAGACAGCGTTGCTTCAGCTGACTCCCTGCTTCTTGTGCTGAGCAATAGCATAGGGATCAACATCTGCCCAGCAGCATCTGGGGAGGAAAAGAAAAGGAGGGAGAAAAATGCAGCATTGTGCAAAGCTCTTCAGGCTGTCCATCAGAGCAAAACTTTTAAACTTTTATCTGCCTGTGCTCAAAAGGTTATTGCGAAGAACTTTAATCCCAGTCTTGGTTAGCAGAGAATTACAGGGCTGGGAGACTCACTAGCCCAAAGTATTGTAGCTTTCACTTAAACACAAGTAAAATCAATAGCACCAAGGCACCATATGTTGAAATGGTCACACAGAATTGAGAGAGAGCTGAAATCTCTTCTTGTGAAGAGCTTCCATGTGAACAGTAAGAAAACTCTCATTTCCTGACAGGAGCAGCATTGCTTTCAGGCTGTCATGAAAACTTCAGTCATTTTGTAATTTTAGTTTATTATTATTTTGTAATTGTTTGAAATTTAAATATATTTGAAAAAAAACTTCAGCACATAGTTTAAAAAAAAAAAAAAAAAAAAAAAAAAAAAAAAAAAAAAAGGTATGTGCTCCTGAAAGTATACTTTCAAGTTGGTACATTTGGAAATAATTTATGACATGCTGACCAGGTTCATGACTCTTGTTACTTCTTTAAATATGTTCGTATTTTATTTTCAGTGGCTTTCATTAGTCATAGGTAGTTGGTCTTTTTTTTTCTTTTTTTTGGAGAAATATATATCTGTAGATAACATGAATCATGTCATAAAGAAGGTATTTACAATGTGAAGTGTTGAACTTTGAAAATAAAGTAAATTTGACATTTTGAACCTAATGCTGTCCTTTCTGGGAGTGACTCAGGCTCTTCAAACAGATAAGAGTCATATTTAGCCTTTTCTGTCTGGTAAAATTTTTCCTCTGGCACACTCCTCTTGCCTTGTCTTACCCTACAGAATATATGGAAATAGGATAACAGATTTTTCTGTCAGAGTTCTAGCAAGAATTTATTGTTGGGCTGACACTCTGCATCATAGAGCAAGTGAGAAGTTACAGGGGTTTAGAGGACAGCACTTACTGTGATTGTCCTGAGGTATGATTTTGCAGTTTGATATGTGTTCTCAACAGAAAATGTGAATATCTTAATGTTGGGTATACTGTGAAGTATTCTAATTGTATACAAAGTGATGTCAGTTCTTGAAGTACTTCTTTACGTATGTGAGCTAAAGAAAACTAGCGAAACACAGTTTTCTTTAGCTGTGGGAATGTAACTGGCACATTGTGGTTGCTGTAAAAGTATTTCTTTAGATCATGTTTTATTTTAAATTGGATTCTCTCAGTTACAAGGTGCAGTTGAAATGAAAATGTAAACCTTGATTTTAGTGTAGCTACTGCAATAAAGTTGCATAATAAAATCTGTATTTATTTTGGAGCAAATACTGTTTACTTTAGGAGTATCATATTTAATCCCAACGCAGTTGTTCATGTGACCAAGCAAAATTGGATTTTAATCAATTTTTATTAGAAAAGAATGGGCTCTGTTGTGTTCTACAATTGTGTGTCCAGTGCACTAGAGAACTTCTGAACCATCTCCTACAACGAGTTTGTTCAGTTCTTAGTCTTCCATGTTTATAATATTAATTTTACATTTTTTCATAGCTAAGTGCTTTATGTCTTTGTTTTGATGTGTTATTGTCACTGTGAAAGGCAGTTTGTGATTTTGGGGGGTTTTGGTTGTTGTGTTTTGTCTCTTTATAGTTCTATGTTTAAAATGGGAGTGTTTTGAAATTCTTCACAGCCCGATTTAATTCTTTGACTGTTCATCCACAAACTGTTGGACAGAATGAAGTGTATTTCAAGAACTCTTTGTTCTTCATATCCTGTGCCCGGCCCACAGGTAATCTGCACCTTTTTTCTTCAGTGCAGAATAATTGTGGTGGGAAAGAAGAGAAAATGTTAGGGTCACAAAGTGCAGGCTAGACAGAGATGACAGGTCCTGCCAATTGAGTGCCAGCATTGAGAACCTGCGAACCGTAGTCTCTGCTTTTTCACATGGATTTATGTTGTACGTTAGCAGGCATTCCAGAATGATGGGTTAGGAAGTTCAGCACTTAAGCCTTTATTACCTCAGCTTGAAAGGAAGTGTAGTGTTCTTTTTATGTTTAGCAAGTACAGTAGAAGGGTATTTTGCACCAGCTGGGCATATGTAGGTATACAGGTATGATGTATTACTTTGATTTTCTGACTTGCACATGTATTAGAGGTATTGCTGTCCTTCTAGTCAAGCAAAAAATTGAGATATATTGGTTGAGTTTAATGGCTGCAGTTAAATTATGTTGTGATCTTTGAATGCTGAAAGTACAATAGAGATTAGTTGGAGTAATCAGGTGTAAGTAGAAATCAATTAATTTGTGATTAAAAATGTCATTCACCATATAGTTTTGGAATAAGCAATTGTTGCTTGGAAAAATATTCCCTGATGATCTGTAAGCCTGCTTCCCAGAGAAGCGCATTGTGATGGTTTGTAGAAGTGCAGAGTATTTGTGGGGCCGATACTAACCTTAAATGCATATTTCTGGTCTCAGAAAGAGACATACACAGAGATGTCATAAAAAGCTGCGTTACACACCACAACATACACTTGAGGATTTTTTTCTTTTAATTGAGGGTTTTTTTCAGATGCTCCACGTTTATAAAGGATTGCAGCTTTAACTTGTTATGCCAGATCTGTTCTCACATGTACCTGACCAAATTTCTCTACCGTTCAGTAGGGAAAATGAAGCAGTGTATATAATTGCATAATGACAGATATGAGAGGAACAGAGAATCCAGCAGTCATTTCCTGTGAGTTGGCCAGCTTCCAGGTCTTCTCAATGGACATGCTGATGTAAAGGCAAAATGAAAATAGCTTGTTCTGAATGTTTGGGGCTTTTTTTGTTGTTGTTTTGGGACTTTTGGGGGTATTTTTTTTTTTCCCCCTCCCTGTCATTTTACTTTGTCCACTGAAGTATTGAAACAATTATTTGACAGTATGGTGTTGGTTTTCTCACGGTAAATTAGGAATATTAAGAAAATATGAAAATGTGTTTCAGCTGTAGTCAGGAGATTAGGAACAGTAATACTTTGGCATCCTTTGAGGTTATGTTCATAATATTATTCACATTATTCTTTTTCGTAATGTGCAAGCTTGTCCGGGGTTATCCTACCTACTGTTTATTCAAAGACAGCAAAATTACTAGCTTTATTTTATTAGTTTTGTAACATGAAAATGTAAAGGCTCAGCATTCTAGCCATTGCATCACTGCACTTGGCATGTGGTATTGGCAGAGATAAGAGGAACTCCTGTAACGGCCTTAATCTCTTTTTATTTATTATTATTAATTTTCCTACAGTAAATTGAGTAGTAAGGTATATTTTACGCAGTTATGGCAGAAGTGCACAACTTGATGGGTGGTAGAGAAGGAGCAAAGTAATATAAATATTTGCAGAACATTTCTGCCATAACTTAATGCTTTGCATATGAATCTTTGTGAAGATCCTGTTAGTTTAAAGTAACATTTACAGCAGGCTGTGTAGGATCAGGCATTTTGAAAGCTGTAAATGATGACTGGAGCATCTCTAGAAGTCTTTGACTCATACAAAAACAAAAAAGAGAAGTGAGCAGGAAGGAGTTAGCAAATGCCTTGGGAAGGGAGGAGGAAGAAGACAAAAGCTTCCATATACAGGATTTACGCTAGACTCATCTGGTTGTTAATTTTCAACTGTTGCTTTTCTTTGGCTTAGTGCATTTCACTGGAGATGTATTTTAACTTAGCAAACAACTGCTGCCATTTTAAGGAGTTTCTGCAGGCACATCTGCTGTTGGTTCAAGCATCAGAGCAGAGCTGATGAAAGGGAATGTAGAAACAAGTCTTGGTTATTCTGCGCAACTTCTGTTGGTTTAACTTAGCTGCTGCAGATGTGTTTCAAGCTAAGCTACCCATTATGGCATTGGAAGTTCTGAGGAAGACAAGCAGCTGTGTGAGAGAAGGGCAACGTAGAAAGTAACTTCCTGAACTATTGTGGGTACATTGTGAAGTTGTATGTACTGACATTTTCCCCTAGGCTAATCTGCATGCATGCTTTGAACATGCTCTAAGCAAGTATCTAATGTTTCTGTGTCACTTACCTTGTGTTCTCCCTCATCCATACTTTAAATATGTGTATGAAATATTTCCTTTCTGTTCCATGACAATTAATTTTTTGGGGGTCTCCCTCAAGGCTTTTAAATCCACCTGTATTTCACAGCTTGTTCTCTTTCATGCTGCCATTCCTGTACTGAAAAACTCTGTTGTCTCTCTTCACAATTAAATGCAAATGTAATAAAGCGCAGTTCTTCCATGAAGACTTTTGATCAAGGTGCCCCAGTCTCCAGGGAGTGCTTACTTGAGGCAGCCCTGTTGTGCAGCCTGGCTGCTGTCCCAAGCATCAGTTCCTGTCCATCCCTGCAGAGCCAGCAAGTCAGTGTTCTGATTTCTCAGAAAACTGACCAAGAAGAATCGATCCAGGTGTGTGCTCTGTGATTTCTGGCCTTAGCTATAAGGGAGGGGGAAGCTTATCTGTGGGACAGCAATTTGATGTTCCTAGTTTGATGTTCATAGCCTGTGCAACTTGGCTCTGCACCTGTGTCACATGTATCTCTATAAAGGGCAGTACTGCTCCTCTTCACAGAGCATGTTTTCAACACTGTGCAAACATTATCGCATCAGCCTTCTTGGCTTTCTAGGATGGTATTTTCTAATGCAACTTTCCTGTCTTCTATTACCATTGTTGTAAGGGAATAACCTCCTTTCAGTGGAAGTCACAGGAGTCCCAATTGGGCTGTCAGAGTCACTCCAAGGGCAAATCTGTCTCTGCTGGCTAGAAGGGCAAATGTGCGGTGTAAAAATGTCATCACTGTCCCTCATGAAGATTTCAGATTGGATGCATTGAAGTTGCAAAGTCAGCACCTTTAAGAGCAAAACACGGTTTGCTGCATAATCTTTATACATAAGACACAGGATATTTTGCTCCTCACATGCCAATTCAGCCTATTTTTTAAAAGTGGTTGCAGCAATTTTAATGTTCTACTTTAGATCTGACTGCTAAATTGATTATATCATAATAAAATACATAATAAAATACTGCATGAATAATATGAATTTATGGTGTATCTACAGGGACTTTCAATATTAATTTCAGAAATAACTTTGCCAGAGAAAGTGAAGGGTGAATACCAGTACTATATTTCCTATGAAAATCTTACGGAAGTATTAAATATATCTGTAAAAGTATTAAAATGGTAGGCCTAGTTTAGTCCTAAACTGGTTCCCATCACAGAAAATCTTGGAGGTAGTAAACAAGGATTTGGTGAGCCTTTTTATTTTTATTATCTCATATGTAGAACGATACATTTTTTCAAAAATGTGCTTTTTGGAAATGTATGCTTTATCTGCTGGTCTGTGTAAAACTCCATTTTAGCATACCTGTGATTACGATGCATATTGAGAGAACTACTGTTTTAAAATGTTGCACCTAACCAGAGAATTGGACAGTGTCTCATGTAGTTGTTTTTGCTCAAGAACAAAATGCTCTGCACAAAGAAAGCAGATGAAAGCAAACACGAGGTGTTGAAAAGGAAAGATGGGACAGATCAATTAACAACGGACAAGTAATTGGCTAATTTGGAGTTATTGATAAATAACTTCCCTGCTAAAAGAACAGTTATTAAATGATAGTTTTTTCCTTCCTGTGCTCAGGGGTTTAGAAATGCATCCATCACTCACCAACCCGAAGTCCAGGTCAGCTAGGCAGAGTGGAAAAAACACCTGGCACTCGGATCTCACAGCCTGAAAGCTGTGTCCTGCCACTCAAGAGGAGCAAAACCAGTTGTGCACTGTCTAGTTGTAACATGGTGTCACCCAGATTTGTCTTCAGTCTTGTCCAAATTATAATGCTAATCTTTTGTGCTTTGAATTCTCTTCTTTCTCTGCATGGCTTGACTTTTTTCTGCTTTGACTATTGACGAGAGGACACTATTCCTTTCCATTATTTGCAATGTTTCACCTGAAATTTGTGATGTTTATGACCTTTTCTTCGCTTTGCTTGCTTTCTTGATAGTTCCTTTGCTTTTACACCACCGTTTTTTGGTTTTGATTTCTTTTCCAGGTTTGTCTCTCCAAAATCCCTCTTTCTTTCAGTATGATGATTCTGTTTTTAATGCATCATTTTAGTTCTCACTTTCTACATGCTGAGTAGATTTAGTAGGTTATATGAAAAGGGAAAGGTGTTCAAATGTTTGTGATGGTCCCATGACCTTGCATCCAGGTCCTCAGGCCACTTCTGACTGTGGGATCTAAGATATAATGGTTTCATCCTTTCTTCTCCTGTCTTTTACCTGAGATAGTTGAGTTCTGAAGTTTGTAAGAATTATTCCTTCTTTCAGACTTGCTTTTAAGATGATCTTCTACTCCTTCCTTTAGTTTTGTGGTTGCTAAAAAAAAGAAATTGTCTCTTTTTCCAAAATTTCTATTTTGAATCCTCCAGCAACTTTTTCCAGTTGTCATTCATCATTTCCATACTGAGAGAGGAGGCTATTAACTTGATAGTTTTCACTGCTACATTGACAAGCTAAAATTTTCTATGGATGGAGCCATAGGTTAGTCAGTGAGCAGTGGAAGAGAAATTAAAATGGGAAACTCACAGACTCAGGAAGGTGTGCCTTCATTTGCTTCTTCTCAGTTCACACTTGAATTCTTCACAGGCATTTGAATGGGAAACTCCTTTCAGTTTTAAATTTTTTAAGAAAAAGTATTTTCTGTGAATTTGAGAGCTTGCTGAAGAAGCTTCTGAATTTCTGTAGCCAAGTTGCTTTTCAAAGCCTTGCAACATATGTTCACACTTGTAATTTCAGCTGTATCTGTACATCTAGTGCATTTGGTCTGCCTTTGAAGGAAATTCATGACATAGTGGTTAAATATGACCAAATGTGCCTTTGTCTTTCCTGTGATGGTTGCTTTTACCTCTTCATCTAGCATGAGCTATTAATGCATAAAGTACCCAAGAGTGTGCATCAGAGTAAGTTGTAGATGTGCAAAAGACCACACATGGCTCTTCTAAATCATTTGAAAAGTTTCTGGTGTATTTTTCCTAAACCCATGTTTTTAAAAATCTGGAAATCACAGCCATCATGTGAGGCTAAATAGATTTCTTCAGCTTTTTTCTTATCTGAGGTTGTTGACCTCAGGAGAGGAGGAGAAGGTTACAGGGTCAAAGTCTTTTCCTCCTTGGAGCTTGCTGCTTGCTGGGAGAGGGTTGGCTGGAAAATAGATGTTTTAGAAAAAGGGTTGAGGGTCATGATTTTAATTCTGTTAGGGAACAGCTGGTTTGAGTTTCTTTCCACTTCTGTCTTCCCTCCCTTCCTCACAAATCCATAGAGAGAGAAAAATTTGTTCAGAGGAAAGCAGTAACACAAAAATAAAGGATTGCAATATTTTCATATTTAAAATAGATTATGTTTGTTATAGGATTTCACATTAAGTGAGAGAAGAGGAAATTATTAAAGTAACTCAAATCCATTATTGTTTCAAGCACTGAATTGAGATTGATCTACAGTGCCAGAGGTCTGTTTGTTTTCCTGCCAAATGTTGAAATCGTTAATAGTGATGTTTTTATTGGGTAAACAATATGCGTTATGATTTTTAATTTTAGTGATGGACAAAGCTAATTATAAATGTGCCGTGTTAGTTTGCATACAAGTCACTGAAGAAAGATGGTTTGATCTGGCTATTCTGTTTGGATTTTCTTCATCTTTGCATGCTGCTTTCATGCACTAAGACCAAAGAGAGAGAAGGAAACTCACAACTCTCAAATGAATGGCAAACTAGGAACAGATTTTTCGTCTGCGCTCCTCTGAAACACTGGCCTCAGGCTGTGTTGGTGTGTGGCTCAACAGCAATCAGAGGTCATAATTTCATTGGCGGTTAGCATCAGGTTTAATTTTTCTAATATGTTACATTTACCAAAATGTCTGGTTTCAGTTACACTTATGCACTGACTGAATCAGCTTTGAGCAGCATGATGTTTTAAGGTACCTGAAAGGCTACAAGAACGTTTATGGAACACATATGCTAATTGTTTTTAACCACTTTCCTTTCTAAACACAAAAACGTGTTTTTGGAAAGCCATTTAACAGTAGTAGCTAACGATGGTGTGCGTTCATACTAAGAAATGAGTGCAAGGAATAGGTAAAATAGTTGTTTTAACAAGACTGCCATCTACTGATTTCCACAATTAAAAATATCCCTGATGAATAGATTGTTCACTTTTTTTTAATAGCTTTATTTCTTAAGATTTGCAAGATCAAGAAAATCCTAAAGTCTTTCTGTCACCTTAGGAATGCGACCAGGTTCACATTGATGACGTCTCTTCGGATGACAATGGTCAAGACTTAAGGTACGAGAGAACTGAAAAAGGTAAAATGTTGCTTTGCATGCTTCTCCCTGGGAAAGCGATAACTGCTGTAATGCTTACAGTAGCACATTGTCTTCTTAGCTATTTTAGCCTTTCCAACCTAGCAGCGAGTAGCTGGTGGCTGAATGTAGCCTGTTGTTTTTTGTTAATTTGGGGGTTTTCTTATCTCCAAATAGCACCTATAACTTTGGAACGGATGGCTTTCCCGCAGCTGCCACCAGCGCTAATTTGTGCCTCGCGACAGGGGTGCGTGGAGGAGTGGATTGGATGAGAAAATTGGCATTCCGCTACAGACGAGTAAAAGAAATATACAATACCTACAAAAACAATGTTGGAGGCAAGTGACTATGAAGCATGTAACAGATTTAAATGAGAACCAGTAAAAAGGAAGGAGTTTTATGTTGTTGTTTTTTGCACTGTATGGGAAGTTGTATCTGAACTAATGAAAGCAAAGGAAAGAACTTCTTCTCTCAGAGAGTAGTCAGGCACTGGAATGGCCTGCCCAGGGAGGTGGTGGAGTCGCCATCCCTGGCAGTGTTCAAGAGGCGTCTGCATGACGTGCTGCGTGGTATGGTTTAGTGCTAGTGGTGACAATGGAGATGAGGAGACGGCTGGACTAGATGATCTTATAGGTCGTTTCCAACCTTGTGATTCTTATGAAAACAACAGAATGTCACTTAATTTCAGTGCAGACATGCCCTTATTTACTCCGCAGGTCTTCTTGGTCCAGCAAAAAGAGAGGCTTGGCTACAACTAAGAGCAGAAATTGAAGCTTTGACGGATTCTTGGTTAACACTTGCACTGAAAGCACTCACCCTTATTCATTCAAGGTGAGTATGGATGGGGCAGTTATAGAACGTAAAGATGTGTGCAGTTGATTTAGAAGAGGTTGCCTGGTCTTGTGGGCATAATGATGCTATGGGCTACCTTCTTGTCATTCCCTGTTCTGATCTAACCTTGATGTTCTGTACTTTGCTCTCCTGTAATGCAGAGAATAGTAACTTTCTTTGAGAAGTGTCAATAATAGTGAAGGGTTCTGATGGGAGGGATAAGATTTTCCTTGTTTTGCTTTGCTTTGTTAAAAAGGATATTTGTGTTTTCTGTTCCACAGGACAAATTGTGTGAATATCCTTGTAACAACTACACAGCTAATTCCAGCTCTGGCAAAAGTCTTGTTGTATGGATTAGGGGTTGTATTTCCCATAGAGAATATTTACAGCGCAACTAAAATAGGTGAGCTATTTTTATAATGTTGTGCTATATTTGAAACAATAAAAGTAAGTCTAAATAAAAAGCAATTGTAGTCCACATTCTTGAATATATATTTAGAAGCATACGGGTTAATGTTATATCTCAGAAAGGACATTTCATGCTAAGACATCATAAAAGCGCTTTGCAAAGAACCTCATATAGCTCTACAAACACAGATGCAGCCTCTGTTAGGAGGAAATATAATCATTTTGTGTCACATTTTCTCAAAACTGTGAGCGTATGTAGCAATGCAGGTGTTTTTGTGGTAGGCTGTCAGTAGAGACCTATGCAGTCACCTCAGGTTAACACAAGTAATTCTGTAAAGGTAAACCTGGCTGCATTCGTTTTCATGTCTTCTGGAGCAAATTTTGTTAAACAGCTTAACAGAAGCAAGAATATTTTGCTGCAGAATGTAATTATTTAAGTTTATTCATACTGACTGTAATAATCTTCAGCCAGGCAAATGTTTATTTCTGTTTTCTGGTTCAATATGAAAGATGTTATTCTGAGTATGTAGAAATACATGGTACCAGATGGCAATGGTGCTTGTAATTTTTAACATGATTATGACGTATCTGTTCTGTCTCAGATTCCCTCAAAATTGTTGGCAACATGAAAACATTTTTCATGTGTTCTTAAGTATCTGTAATACAGGAAGCTCAAATGGCCAAGAAAAAATGGTGGGTTATTTTTGTTTGGTTTTGTTGTTGTTGTTTTTTTTAAATACCTTGGTTGAGCATTTTATATAGAAATTTGAAAGCATTACTGTAAAGGATTTAAAACCATTTCTGAGATGGAAATGTCACTCTACCTGACTATAGAAATTTTGTGAGTTAGAGCTTTCAATTTTAATACTTCAAATACACCTTTTAACTGAAGCATTGTAATAAATATTTATGACTTTAAGTACACAGAACAAGGAGTACTTTTGGAATACTGTCTTCAGTCACTGACTGTCACAGGAAATCAGGAGATTTTTGTAATGTGGCACGATTATGATTTTTCAGCTTTAACCGTTTTAACCTAGTATTGCAGGTCCCTTATACCTGGCGCTAATGTGAAAAGATGTCATTGAGTAGTGTGGTTTCTCTGCTGACAAGAAATCTTTTTCATATTTCCAATCTATTTGCTCTTATGCTGGTATTGTCCTGTAGCTGAAATAATTATTTTGAAAAACACAACTTTTCCTGGTTTTGGTCTAGACATGCAGTAGGCACACAGGTAAGCGTGCATTTTGGCCGGGCTGATGTGATCTTTCAGACTGATAGCATTTAAGGAAACTCTACTGCAGGCATTTACTTACATTCTGGCTTCCCAGTATCGATGCCTGAAACACTGTACAGAACTGGGATCATTTCCATAGGTCTATGCACTGAAGTAATGAGCTACGTTAATGGATCCCAGTGCAGGATCAAGGACCTTGACCATGTATTGGATTACAGGCATTTAAACCTAAATCTTTTTTGTGACCTCCTAAGTCAGGATACTACTGTTTCAGGAGCTGTGATTAATCTTGTCACAGGTTGTGGAGAAAAAGCTAGAATTTCTACTCAGAATTCTCCTGGTGGGGGAATCCCCTCCAAAACATGTCTCAGATTAGTGTAGGAGACGAGAAAGGTGATACTGCAGACCAGTGGTACGCTACATCTACCATGTCGTGTGCATTAAATGACCTTTCAGAGCAGATTTGAAGGCTGCCTGTCAGCTGTTCTGGCAGGAACAAAGCTGCAATAAGCCTGGGTACACCATCCTGCAGGAGAGGCTCTTCTCTGTTCTCTTGCAATAATTATGTATTAAAGTACTGGGGAGGTCCAGGCTAATACTAACTAGTGATTTGGTGATATCTCCTCACCACTTATCCTTTTAGTTGTTTTTTTTGTTGTTTTTTTTTTTTTTTTTCAGGAAAGGAAAGTTGTTTTGAGCGAATAATTCAAAGATTTGGAAGAAAAGTAGTGTATGTGGTTATAGGAGATGGTGTCGAAGAAGAGCAAGGCGCTAAAAAGGTAATGGCCCTTTTTCAAGATTTCAAGATTCTGAAACCAAAATTATCCTTTCTTACATATGCAACAGCGTGTACTGGCATTTGATTTTAATATCTTTGCTTTATGAAATATAATGTTTTGATCATATCTGGTAGAAAGCTGCGTAAAACTAGATAATAATGTGCCCCGCTGTTCTCCAAAAGACACATTATGCTAGCTATGTATATTTGGCTTATTTCAGAAAGGAGCCAGAAAATGGGTCCTGGTTTTTGTGCCAAGAATTAATAGTTCTGTTTTCATTGGCATCCCAAAATACCACATCGGATGTTATGAATATAAGCAAAAAATGGTGATTCTTACTGATCAAAGGCAGTGTGAAATTTGACCGGATGAAATACATATATGTCACACCTTGAATATGCATGTAGGTCTGGAGTAGTTTAACAGTTTTCTTGTGGGACCGTAACTTGGATTCTGTATTCAGGTAAATACTCATGTCTTATCCTGCATTCATAACCTCAGTAAATTGAGCAGAGGATGCAATTTGCATGTCTATTTATTGTTTTTTTCCCTGCCTCTGGGAGAGAGGGGGAAAAATACATTTTTTTCCCAGTGTGGAGTAAGATCCATAGAAAGCAAAACTTCCCGCTGGCAAATAATAGCCTTGCTCATCTACCAAAAGAGAGGCAGATACAGAGTCTTTACTCGAAGGAAAAAGGCATAATTTTGGCTATTTGAGCGATAAGAAAAAGAGTAGGAAAATGAGCATTTCACTTATTTCTTCCCTTTAAAGGTAAATTGCTTTGACATAAGTTCACTTTTAGCACAGAAATATCTCTGCTGTGCTTCTATATCTGTTTCCACTGTTACTAGATTGGCAGAGTAAAACTAATTAGTTCAGATGACATTTTACCAGATGCACTGTGACTAGTTTTGCTTCTGAAATCAGGGGTTTGTGCCCCTGGAGCACTTCAGGCAGGTTCTCGGCTCGTCCCGGCACTTTGCAGAGCATCAGTTTCATATATCCCTTTGGCGGACGGACGGGAACAGTTTGCTTCTTTTTCCTTCAGAAATGCCTTTCATCTTTGCAGAGAAATGTTTTCCCGCTGTAAATGATTACATTTTAAAAGCTGCATTTAAGATCGGGGGGGGGGGGGGCGGGGGCGGGGGCGGGGAAAAAAATTATTTTTAAATTTATTTTGGTTGGTGTAATAATGGAGTATTTGAA
>NW_024884253.1:30787238-30891681 GCF_019232065.1 Centrocercus urophasianus
CCCCCCCCCCCGGGGAAAATCTTCTTTGTTCCTTTTCTGTTGCTTGGTGAAATAGTGTCGTATGTGATAATGGCAGGAGTAGTCCTTTTGGTAACATTATCTAATTCACTGCATTTTTTCAACAGGAAACACTATTCAGAAAAGCATAGGAGAAAGCCCTTCCAGTTGCTAAGAGGTGTAGCAGCACAGAAAGTTCCTTTGTCCCATCGCTTCTGTATATTCTTTCTTATTGGAAGAAATGTAGATTTAAAGCATGCTAGATTAGGCTCTGGATTAAACTGTTTTTTAAAACAATTCCAGAGAAGTCAGTTAAGTACATCACCAACCTTGCCTTTCTGCAAAAACTATTAATTTGATTAAAGGAAACATCTCTGTGATTCTTGTCCTGCTCCTTGCTCCTCCTGAAAAGAACTCCTCCTTGCAAGCTGTGAAAGCGGGACTTGATCCTTGGTTTTGTCCTTGCATAGTGCCAGAGTGAGAATCACAGAGTACTTGGAGCTAATCTCAGCTCAGATGGTGCATTGTTTTTTGACTGCTCCTCAGGTTGTTTTTTTAGCATTATAGGGAGGAATAGGCACAGGAGTGTGCCACAGAGTATGTTGTGCTTCACCTCAAAGACATATGCCCAGTCTAACAAATGAGTAGTACTGCTGTATTAGAAAACTGCAAAAGCACATACCTTCTGTAGAGTGCTTGCAAGCAAAATTGAGACTATTCCCACAGAAAATGTGAAGCCCATCAGCCAAAACTGTCTTAAGTGTCTCATTGCCTTGCTTATCCCCTCCTTCGTATCAGCATATTCAGTTTTGGGCCCCTCATTACTGGAAAGACATTGAGGCTCTGGAGTTTGCCCAGGAAAGGGCAACAAAGTTGGTAAGGGGTCTGCGATGTAAGTCTTAAGGGGAGTGGCTTAGGTGTGGAGAAGAAGCAGCTTGGGGAGACCTCATCACGCTTTACAACTGCCTGAAAGAACGCTACAGTGTGATGGGGGTTGGACTCTTCTTCCAGAAACCTAGTGACAGGACAAGAGGTAATGACCTCAGGTTGCACCAGAGGAGGTTCAGGTTGGATATTAGCAAAAATTTCATTTCAGACA
This sequence comes from Centrocercus urophasianus, assembly GCF_019232065.1. Taxonomy (NCBI): domain Eukaryota; kingdom Metazoa; phylum Chordata; class Aves; order Galliformes; family Phasianidae; genus Centrocercus; species Centrocercus urophasianus. The sequence continues at coordinate 30,788,335 of NW_024884253.1, forward strand.
GAGTGGTGAGGCATTGGAACAGGGAAGTAATGGAGCCATCATCTCTGAAGGTGTTCAAGAAGAGTGTAGAAGTGGCACTGAGGGGCATGGTTTACTGGTATGGTGGTGAAAGGCTAATGGTGATCTTAGTGATCTCAACTTTTACAATTCTGTGATTCTGTGATATTGTCAAGGCAGGAACAGTGTTTATGTTATTCCTTTGTACTGCACTTTGCTGAAGAATTTTGACCTGTGGAGAAGCCCTTAGTATATGTACTTTTTTTTACGTAGCGCACAGACAGTACACCCTTCTTTAAAATTTAAATAGCTCTTCACTGCTTATGTATAGTTCATAAACAGTATATTTAAATGACTGTATAAATTCAAATCTATTTAGTTTTTTTCTGCTCCTTTAGTGAAAAGAGCTGAATTTCAAGCCTAGGAGATCATAAAGTTAAGATTTGTTATTAGAATAACTTACTAATAATTTAGCCAGTTGCTTTTTTATGAGACAAGGTTTTTTACTGTTGTACTTTGTCTGTTGAAAAGCCTGAGTCAATACAACAGATGAAAAAAGACGCATTTTAAACCTTTTTTTATTACCATTATAGTAAAAATTCGATGATACATTCTTTTCCATACAGGTTAAAAGGTCACTGCTCTTTTCAGAAATGTGTTGAGGAGAGATTGGTATTTTGTAAAATGCCTCTCCTGATCGATGGAAATAAATACAGCACACTGAGGAAGCGGCACACTCTTAAGTTTCATGTAACACAGGACAAGCCATGGTATCAACACCTTGCCTTAGCTGTCACTTCCTGCAGAATATAAGACAATTAAAATCCTTAGGCCGTTTGCATTACAGGCTGAGGAGAAATTGTACCCTTCTGGATGGTTTCAGGAGGCAGGGCAGCCACAGCAGCAGAGTTCACGTGGAGGTTGCTACCTTTGGAGAAGAGGGAGAGGAGGGGAGAGGGAAAAGAGAGGAGAAGGCAGGGAGTGCTCAGGGCTGGGTGCTGTGGGGGCACGTGCCTGCAGCAAGCCCAGGCATGGGGCTGTCTCCTTCCCTGTGTGTCTGCATGCCTCTGTGGTGACATATGCAAAATCAGTTCCTGGGTTTCTCTGCCAGAAACTCCATTGTCTTGAGATTTTTGTTGGGAAATATTCGTAAGGCAGGAAAAAAACAACCAAACGAAAAAAAACTCCTGAGGTTTCCTACTTGGGAGAATCTTGCAAAGCATTTCTGCTTTGCAAGATGAGACAAAAGGAGGAGCGTCTCTTCATGGAGGAGCTGGATTTTACATCAGGTGATTCAGGAGAGCCTGGGCAAATCAGTTTCTTCCTTTGTCGGGAGAAACGGTCATTCAGCTTTGGAGGGAAATTGTGAGGAAAAATCATAAATCTTCACAGAGCAATAAATAGAATATAAATGGCTATCCAGTCTGCAACTGCTTTAAAGCTCGCAGTCACACTGTGCTGCTTAGGTTTGGGTAGGAAGTAAAGGCGACCACTTAGCAAAATCTGGCAGAAACACAACAAAAATACTGCGAAAGATGACAGAAACTTATGAGTTTTCAATTCAAATATGTCGCAAATCTCAGGAGTGAGATTTCTCTAGAAATATGAATTCATTTAAGGGAAGAAGGATAGCCTGCAGTTTCCAGTGTTACTCAGTCAAAAAATGATTTTGTTTTGCGCATTTATTGAGGTGCTTTGTTTATTTTGGTGAATACTTGGAGTTTTGTTCTTCTAGTGATACACACTGAAAATAATACTGCCTCTAGTTCAAAATTTAGATACCTTAGTAATTTAGGTTATTGAATAATTTTATAATTACTAGATTTACTAAATGAATAATTCAACTTTTCTTGCTTAAGCGCAAAGTGAACCTTCTGCCACCGTATTTAATTTAAGAATAGAATTGAAATGTTCATAGCTTTATTTATTGTCAAGTGTCACATTATTAAACACCTACAACGCAATTCATGCTTTTTCATAGACAAAAGTTTGGTATTTACTTGGAACACAGTGAAATAGTGTGCAGAACGCTTGCTTTACTACCAGCCTAGGCATTCGTTCCCCCTGTAAGCAATAAGAAAAGCTTTCTGACAGTTTCTTTAGTTCATAATGCATCCAGCTAGGCTGCTGTTTGTTAGCAGTTAGTGTTGGTCATCTGTTCTCGAGCGTCAGTCAATGAAATATTAGCATTTTTTGGTGTGCTCACAGTAGAAGACACATATTAGGCACAATGTGTGTGCTAAGTGTTGGCAGTGAGGGCTTTCTAAAGGTAATTTTTAGTGAATATATATCCATTGAAACTCTTGTCTGATCATTTCATAAGAAAAAAAAAGAGCCTCTGTCTCACTGTTGACAGTGCTTGTGGATAAGCAGGGCACGCCAACACAGGAATTATGTATAAGGTTTTTGCTTGATCATTTTGTACAGTCATTTATTGTATCAGATAAGGTGAAAACTATTGTGTATGCCCAGTAAACAAACATGCATATATATGGACACATATGTGTGTGAGGCTGCATATACATACACAGATGCATGCATGTAGCTATACATAGATATGTATCAAGTTTGTTTCCCCTCCCCTTAGCCATGAAGTCTGTGCCGTAGGGTCAGACTGATAGAGATCTGAATCAGCCACATGGGCCCCATGCACGGAGCGCCTATGCAGATTCCAGTCCTCATGCAGCCACTGCGTTCCTGACGTGTTTCATTTCTTGGGAGTGTGCGGCTGGTCCTTTGACCTATACGCAGGAGAAATTAAAATAATTATAATCCTGAGATTTACACAACCTCTTTGTTTTCATGGGACTCTCCGGGCTCTCATTCCACGTCTCGCTGCTATAACCGAATAGAGTAAATGGAGGTATATTCCTTTACCAGATATAAATAAAGCAGAGGACTCTTAAGTGAATTTCAGATTCGCAAAGAGACAGCCAAAATAATGATCACTTAAAGTTTTTGTTTTAAACTCTGACCATAAACAGCTGAGAGTAATCCAAAACTTGATATTGCGTATGAGCATCATAGCAAGAATCACTGTGATTTGATTTAGCAGAAGCTAAACCTTCTGTGAAAACAATCAGGGTCTTTAACTATCCCTGACGCCTGGTGTGTATACGCTCTGTGGTGCTGAGGTTGTTACTAGGGAAGCAGTATAATGCTCATGGAGCTGCATGAGGTGGGGAGCTGGAAGCCAAGAATTTGTTACTACAATTCTCCCTATTCATTAGTTTGCTGTATGTCCTTGGAGGGCTTCCTTGTCATTGACTCTTTGCTTCTGCAGACACTACTCAAGGGCAGGTGTCCACCAAACCCTGCACCACACTTAGGTATGCTGTTTACACCTCTCTGAGCCAGTGGTTGAGGCAGAGCAGATTCCAAGCTGACAGAGAGAACAGAAAGGTGCTGCCTTGCACCTGGGCAAGGAGAGGGAAGCTGCAACCACGCAAAAATGGAGACAGCAAAACTGAGTACTCTTGGTTGCAAGCACAGCTTCGATCAGCCGCAAGCAGAAACCGTGCCTGTTTGTCCTTGATGTAATGCCCCCATCAGATGTTAAATTCTGATCTTGCAGTCTAAAGAAGAGATAGGAACACAGAAGCTTTAGGAGAGCCCAGAAAACAGCATGATTAGGTGATTTTATTTCTATTTGTTATTGTTTGTACATTTACTGAGCATGATGCAAGAAATGAATTTTTTAGGAAAGATTTGAGCTGGAAACTAGTAATGCCTGACCTGACAGAGCAGAGAGGACAGTCTGTATAATGTAACAGCGGGGTGTTGGGACATGGAGCAGTAACTCAGTGAGCTGATTGCATTTAGTTTCTGTTGCTGTTGGGGCACAGAAGTCTGCACTGAAGATGAATAAATAGTAGAAGTCATGTTTAATGTTTCTTTGTTAAGGAGAGGAATACTGTGTAAAGCATTTTGGAAATACTATAAGCATTTATTCCAACAATGTCTCACTTGTTGGAATAAATCTCACTGAAATATTATTTTTTTCTCATCAGCAACGTGGCTCACTTACTTCCCTTATCTTAGTCAACTGTATCTTAAGTCTTTGTGACAATCTAAGGTAAAACGAAGCAGAATAGAAACTGATCCAGTGGTGCTTCCTTGTGAGTCATTTTGTTTTCTTCCTGAATAATTTTTTTGGTTCTAAAAGCTAGTGAAACCCTGCATGTGGGAAGCTGTTGATACATCTATATTACATTTTAATCCAGATCAGGAGTGTTATAAGGAAGGAGACTGTCCCCCTTACTCTGCTTTTGGTAACATCTGTTTTAGGGCAAAAAAGTGATCTCTTTTGGATGGAACTAAACAAGAGGTGCTTACCAAATGTTCTCCAACTGCTAGTAGGTATATTTTCCATAACAGTGGACTAGAGCTGTTCTGAAATGAAAACCCTGAAATATGGATATCTCCATCACTCTGCAGTCTCTTATTGTGCAGCTCTTTTTGCTAACGCCTGTCCTTTATTTGGTGTGCATTTTCCAGATTCCTTGCTGTGTGTGTTCTGCACTACTTTTTAGCCCAGTCTAGCTGATTAATACCATTCCAGCCTCATCTCCTCTGCCTCTTACAAGTGCAGCAGTTGATTCATCCTTAATGGCTGCTTTTTGACATCAGAGAGACTTGCCACTACTTACCCACTTCTGTTTCTTTTAAAATCTGTGCTTTACTCCCCACATCAAACTCAGTTCATCGTCACAGTGTTATCTGGATTGCGGTGTTGTCCTCCTAAAAATAATTATTATTTATATACAGACCGGTTTACCTGAGTTCCAGGGATGAATTTATCACAAGCTCTGTGCTAAGGTGTTGGATTGATGGGATAGGTGTTACGCAGATGTGCAGGGTTTACAGTAAATGTGGACCTGGAAACAGAGGGTTTCACATTGTGCTTTTACGTTGTTTTCAGAATTGTTCTCTAATTCCTTGAGAATGAAGGCCTGAATGAAAAAGGGGGCTCAGCATAGCAATGATGATCAGAAGAGATGTAGTTTTGCTGCTGATTTAAATAGAATTAGGAATTTGTGCAGGAAGTACTGAAGGAGAACGAAGAAAACAGTTCCTGTGAAGCTGTTAATAAAATGCTTGGGGATCCCAGAAGCTATTGTGATATTAAATTGCCTCCTAAAGATGTCAGACACAAGCTGACCCAGTGAGATGATGAACATGGTCATGTTTAGCCTTCAAAATATTGGTGCATCGAAACTATTTTCCCATGAAATTGACAGAAAATTTCCTGAAGAAAGCTGATGGTTATCTATTTGTATTTATGTGAAAAGTCTTGCTGACAGTTTAATCAGTGTTTTACAGTATAAAGATAGCAAGTATTCTTAATCAGATTTTTACCCTTCATGGATGAGGTAATGTGTACTTTTTCCTGGTAGTTGTGGTTTTGGTTCCTTCAGGTTCTTTGCATATATGGTTGTGTTCCAGACTGAGATCTTATTACAGTTACTAGGAAAAAAATATGATTTTATTTTAAAATTGTCCAAAATGGAAAATATGTTTTAAGATCAGTGCTAACAATGAGTGATGTTATACAAACCACCAGGATAAAATTCCTTTCAAAGTGATGTGAGCAACATATGAGCTATTCTGAATCATCTTTCCTGTGTTTGTAACTCACCTGCCAGGGAAAGTTTTCCGAATAATATGTTTTGATGGTAAATATTACTTCCTTTATATATATATATATATATATATATATATATATATATATATATATATATATATATTTTAACTAAGTTCTATTCTCTTCCTCAAACTACCCACCTGCTTCATGTATGGAACAGTTTTCTTAATTTTTTTTACTAGAAAACAGCAGTTTCTTCCTCAAAATGTTGTAGTCTGTTTTTCTTAAGATCCTTAAGATCTCCAGTCTTTCCTGTTGGCAAATAGGTTTGCTATTATTGATATTATTGACAATTTGTGCTCGAGTGTCAGAGAAATCAGAAAGAAGTGTGAAGGGCTTGAGGTTTTAACAGCTCTGAGTTGCTCTCTCCTCACACTGTTACCTTGTTCTTGCGGAAGACAATGGGTGGGTCTGAATACCAAAATGCTTGGGGTTATTTTTACATGTTGTCTGTGCTGTTCACAGCATGCTATGCCATTTTGGAGGATCTCAAGCCACTCTGACCTTATGGCCCTTCACCATGCCTTGGAACTGGAGTACTTGTAGCAGCCCAGCAGCACTTTGAAACCCCAGAGCCTCCTTCTGCCCATGGACGGTATGCTTGTGTCTTGTGTCAGCATTGGACTACAGAACTTTGTGATTTCAACATGTTGACGTACAGCTGCAATTGGTCTTAACCCCTGCCCTTTCAGTAAATGGAGGAGCATGTCTTTTTCTTCAGAACAGCTGTTGACTCTGGTACTGCGAGTCCAACAAAAATAAGCCATGCAAATGTTTTAACAGCTCATCTTTACTATATTTGCTACCAAAAAGATATGGAGAAGGAAGAAACAGGAAATAAAGGTTCATACCTGTGAAAAAAGGACCTGCAAGTGCTTTGTAGTTTTTAAACTCTTCAATGTGACACACGCCGTTTCTTCAACACAGCAAACTTGATTGCACAATGAAGACTGAGATTTTTCAAAATACCAGTGGAGTAATTTTCTTCTAAAGAAGGTTTACTTTTTGGTTTCTCATACCCAGGGTACTCTGTACATCTTTACTTATTTATGAACAGACTGTATTTTGACATCATATAACTGAGGATATGTGTAATAGGAAGAAAGGCTATTGTAAGCCTTTGCCTTACGATACAGCAACTACTTTTGATTTTAGCACATTACAGAGTAGTTTAAAATATGTCTAATTTAAACTAATAGGTACATCACTGAGACAATCATGTACAGGAAGAATTTTTGTGTAAATTTGTAATAATGAATGATTCTTTTACATATTGTTAAGGTAAATGCTATTGAAAGATAGTAATGCCTTGTTGGTGAAGAATGAGGCTATGTGTGCACAAAATGTTGTGCAGTGCCTTGTCAACACGTTGGATATAAATATGTAGATAATGGATTTTTTTAGATAAATTTGTCAAGACCAAAAGCATGGATGTCAAGTGTCAATAGGAATTGGGTTTTGTTCTTTTCAGCTATTTCTCTACCTTTTTCCTCTCTCATCTGTTCTGATTATGAAAAGATTTTCTTTCCCCCCATTAAGGAAATATAGATAAAACACAACTGAAGAGGAGTACTTTGCTGTCTTCTGTTTGCTCTCTTAACGCTTTTGTAGAGTATTGACAAATGAATTAGCAGATTCCATAAAGAAATAGAGAACACAAATATATTTTAAGACATGACTCAAACTGGAATCTGAGTACCAACTAGTTTATGTCTCATCCAAAAATAAAGGAAATTATTGTGATCATTATTTTTAGAAATTAGGAATGGTAATATTTTGGAGAAATTGAACAAGATACTCATATACATTTAAGGTTTTTAATCCTCTTCCACCAGGAGTCAGATTTTCCTAAGATATAACATCCATTGCCGGCAATGGAAATACAGAAATAGTTATTGCCAAGGAGTTAAAATTTGCTTTTGTCTGTATCCATTTTACAGGACAAACCTAGACCGTGTCTGTCTGTGACTTGTGACTTTTCTAATCTTGAAGGCCGTGAGGTACTTGATCAGATAAACTGTTAGTCTTACTATTCGACGTGAATTGTACCAATTCCCTTTGCTTGATTCAAATCTCTTCATTAAAAAGAAGCATTGGATTTGTTGTTTCATTCTCCAGCTTTGCTTTCTTTCTTTTTCTTTTTTTTTTTTTTTTTTTTTTTTTTTTTTTTTTTTGCTAAAAACACCAGCCTTGAAACAACTACCTGCAAAGCTACAAAGCACCAATGTAGCTGCAAAGAAACACCATTCTTTATTGGAGGAATAATGTTGCTGCTAGAATTAAATGTTTGTGGATTGTTTTATTACCAACAACAAGGTTTTTATCCTACCAAGACTTTCATCTGTGCTTTACTTTACCCAGTATGAGTACTGGAATTCACACAGTACTCACATACATACATGAAGCACATTGTGGATAGTTTTTAAAACCAAGACTATAACTAGCCCTTTCTTCAAGTAAGCATCTTCAAAGTAGACAGTAATGGAGGTTGGTTGTCTTTTTTTTTTTTTTTTTTTCCATCTCTTTTCTATATTTAGTCACTTGCAGACTGAAAAAAAAAAACAGTTTATCTGGGCCTTATTGTACAAAAAGTGTGTTGTGTCCACAGTTGTGTACAGTATTTTTCTTCATTAATTTTGTTTTAAATTAATAAAATTGATTTGTGAACATATTAAACAACTCTCTTGTATGTAGGTCTATGATATTTCTCCTCTCTAGGTTTGTAATGAGGAGACATCTCTCATCTTTTCACTGTCCTAAGACACAAGTTGTTCACCTGTTTGTGCCCACCTGATGTCAAATAGTGTAAAAATAGGTGCTTCTGGTTTACAAAAGTTTGATGGGCAGCAGGAGGAGGAGCTAAAGAAGGTCAGAAACATGTAGTAGGACTCGGACTTGGTGCATGCTGTCCTGGAAACATGTGCCTAGATGACTGGCGAAAAGCAAGTGCCTAAATGTTAGTTGCTGTGGTGCCTGTTTAGGTCATCTAGATCACACATATTGTGAATTAATTAACCTGATCATTCAGACATTGCACTCAGGGCTGTAGCAAATCTCTACTCTCTAGAATCTACAGGCCTGAACATCTATGGGAATTCAAGATTTGAGATTTGAAAGGAAGCTGGTGGACAATAGTGCCCGCTTTCTTGTCTAATGAGATCTGGGTTTTGTTGCCACATTGAAATATAAGTTCAAAGGGAAAGATGGACAATGTCACAAGCTGGAAAATACAAGGCTTAATTAAGACAGGGTTTGTGTCCTTTCAGAGAGAAAGGGGATTAAGTCTGCAAAACTTCCTTTTTGAACTGATTGTCTAATTACAACAGCAGTTACCAAAAGGAGTGCTTTGCACCAATTCCCAGCATGTTGCAGAATTAACTGATGTCTGCCATGTTATCTGGGGCGCTAGGAAAAATGTGGGCCCACTGCTGAATGAGGTGGGTGCCCTCGCCATGAAGGACACTGAAAAGGTGGAGGTACTGAATGCTACCTTTGCTTCAGTCTTTACTACTAACACTATCCCTCAGGAATCCCAGACCGTGGAGTTAAGAGCGAGAGTGTGGAGAAAGGAAGACTTGCTCCTTGTTGATGAAGATATGGTCAGATTGTTCAGGCTAATTCAACACACACAGATCCATAGGCCCTAACAGGATGCAGCCACGAGTGCTGAGAGAAATGGCAGAAGTGATTGGTAAACTGCTGTTATCTTTGAAAGGTCATGGAGAATGGGAGAGGTGCCTGAAGACTGGAGGAAAGCCTATGTCACTTCTGTCTTCAAAAAGGACAGGAATAAGTGCCTGGGAAGCTACAAGCCAGTCAGCCTCACCTCCATCCCTGGGAAGGTGGTGGCATAGCTTATTCTTGATTTCATCTCTGAGCAAGTGGAAGAGAAAAAAGTTATCAGGAGCAGTCAGTACAGATTCGCCAAGGGGAAATCATGCTTGAACAATCTTCTAGCTTTCTGTGATGTCATGGCTGGCTGAGTAGCTGAAGGGAGAGCAGGTGTTTTCTAGTTTGTCTTCAGCGAGACTTTTGACACTGTCTCCTGTAACATCCTTGTAGGTAAGCTGAAAAAATGTGGGATAGATGAGTGGACAGTGATGTGGATTAATAACTGGAAGACTGGCAGAATTCAGACGGTTGTAATCAGCAGCACAGAGTCTAGTCATCCCCAGGGGATGGTACTGGGTTCAGCATCTTAATATTCAAAATCTTCATCAGTGACCTGGATGAAGGGATAGAATGTCTTCAGCAAATTTGCTGATGATACAAAGCTGAGAGGAGTGGCTGATGCACCAGAAGGCTGTGCTGCCATTCAGCAAGAGCTGGACAGCCTGGAGAGCTTGGCAGAAAGAAATTTTATGAGGTTCAGCAAGAACAAGTCCTACATCTGGAGAAGAATAACCACACACATCAGTATAGATTAGAGCCTGACCAGCTTGAAAGGAGCTCTGCGAGAAGGAGCTGAGTGTACTGGTGAACAACGTGTTGGCCATAAGCCAGCAGTGTGCCCTTATGACGAAGAAGGCCAATGGTAACCTGGAGTGCATTAAAAAGAGTGTGGCCAGCAGGTTGAGGGAGGTGATTTTCCCCTTCTGCTCTGACCTGATGAGGCCACATCTGAAGTGCTGGGTCCAGTTCTAATTTTCTCAGTTCAAGAAAGACAGGGAACTTCTAGAGAGATTCCAGGGGGTGGTAACAGAAATATTAGGGTCCTGAAGTATCTCTTGTATGAGAGACCTGGAACTGGTCGGCCTGGAGAAAAGAAGACTGAGAGGGAATCTTAGCAATGCTTATAAATATCTAAGGGGCAGGAATCAGGTGGATATGAGCAGGCTCCTTACAACAATATTCAGTGGCAGGACAAGTGTCAGTGGGGACAAACTTGAACATCAGAAATTCTGTATGAACACGAGGAAAAACTTCTTTACTTTGCAGGTAACAGAGCACTGGAACAAGCTGCCCAGAGAGGCTGTGAAGTTCTTCTTCTCTGGAAATATTTAAAACCCACCTGGATGCTTTTCTGCTCAACCAACTGTAGGCAGCCTGGTTTAGTAGGATGGATGGACTGAATGATCTCCAAAGGTCCTTTCCAACACCTATGATTCTGTGATTCTGTGACACTTGATCCTACTGGTGTCTGATGAACTGGGATTTCCTGGTTGGGCCCTTAGAATATTTAGAAGAAATTGCTACTTTCAAGCTCTGTACTGGCCATGGGAGCAAGCTGGGAACCGTGACTGAGCGTCTGTAAAGACATCAGACAACTAACTACAAGGAAGTTGAACTGATAGATCTGATGATTTTGGAAGGAAGAGTTACATCGCAGTATTTGTCTGTGTCCCACTTCAAGTTACATAAATTATTTCTGTGTCTAATCCTTAGCATCTCCCTCCATCCTATAGAAGAGGAAAATAGCCTGAAAATAAAGGTTATGGACTACAAGCAAGTCTGTAGTATTACCAGTCTCCATGTTCCAAACACCCTTCCTTTCTTGTATCATTTTCCTTCCCTACAACAAATGTTTGCTTGGGTTTTGCTGCAGTGTGGCTTGCTCTTTGGCAGTACAAGATCTATAGTCCCACCACGTGAGGGACTCCATTCCATTATGTTAACCAGGTATCAGAAATTGCTACTTAGGAAGTTGTTTGCCCTTGGAAGGCTCAAGAAGTTTTCTCTGCTACATAAAAGTTGAATCGATTCTTTTGAACAGTAGAATTCAGAGTGTTTGAGAACACAAATAGCGTTTGTAATTTGATGAATTTTGCAACTTGGTTAATCCTATGTGATTTGACATCTGTGATTACAAAGTTTGAGGCATTTTAGAAACTGAAACCCCCTTGTCAGAGAGCCAGGCATTAGGAAGCTGCCTTTAAAGCAGTGTCCAGCCCACAATTCTCTGGATGCACTGCTCAGGTGTGCTCCCGCATTGCCCATGAAAATGTGCTTTCTGTTTTGGTGTTTAGGCTGGTGGATGCTCACAGTGTTTTAAAGACATCCTCTTTCACCATTGCTTCTCATTTCAGATTGATCTTAAACCAAGAATGTGCAATTGCAAGTGTAGCTTAGCTCCAAACATTTGCTACAGGTTCTTGGAGGTCTGTAGCTAAACACTACCTGACATTACCAAAGAAGGCTGTGTGGCCTAAATGTTTTATGTTAACATCTTAAACTGATCAGCTACAAACTGCTTCTATATATTTGGCACCACCGTGGAAGTTGGATGGTCACAGTTATATTCTGACTACGATTTTTCAATTATTCTGGGAATCAATGTACAGAAAGAGGCAGCTAACACCCGTCTGAAGTCGATGGCTTTACTTTCTGAGCTCCCAACACTCAGAAAATTAATGGTTTTTTAAGGAATTCCATATGAAGACACAATTTAAATCTTAACAAAACAAGCTAACTTGCAAAAAAGATAAGATTCCTGTAGAGTAGAAGTGCATTGCATCATGCAGCTAATGTGTAAGATCAGAGTCTGCTTTTTGGAATGTCATTACTGCTTGAAGTTTCCATTTCTTAGATGCTCACTGATAAAAATGTTTAGCTGCAATTGCTTTAGTTCTCTGCAAAATCATTAAATCTATGTAACAGTGAGTACCAAAAAAATATGAAATTAATTATAGCAATTATGATGTATGTCTTGTGTCTGGAAAGCTTGCTTAGGACCCAAAAATGCAAGCCAAAAAATTTCTGTTAGAAATTCTCCTTTTCATTTTCCTTCAAATTCCTGCTTCTCTATGTCATGTGGGTCTTGAATTCTGGCCTGCAGTGTAAGCAGAGAATGGTTGTAATGAGACATGTTGCTCTGTGTTGCATAGGGGACAGGTGTGGTCCTGCACCACTCTTCCCATGCTCTTTGTAGATGGGGAGGCTGCACAGCTGCCACTTCTGCTCCTCTCCCAACTTCCCTCTTGCAATGCCCCTGTCACCTCTGTGCAGCTCCTGTGCAATCTCACCAGGAAATCCCCAGCAGGATGTGGAAATCTGTGCGTTTGTGTCCTGGAGCCCCTCCACAGCCTACCGACTGTGTGAACCTTTCCTTAATATACATAACTTACTGTGTGAACTTACTGTAACGTGTATAAATTGTATGAACCTCTCCTTAACAAATACAGATGTTTCCATGCTGGGTCATGTCCATGAAATTAGAATGGTGCGTTACTGAGCCTGCTGTCCCACCAACTTCATAGCAAATGATTTGCAAAAGACAAAGCCCTTCGCTCTTGTTTGCAGAAGAGTTATGAGATAAATAAAACTCTTACATTTGCCCAGCTGAATCATCCATATAACTGTGCATCATTGTTTCATTTCATGTTAGTGCAAAAAAGCTTTCACATTCTCATACACAGGAAAAAAAGTATACTTTTCAGCTTGTACTGATATTCTACATTGCCATTTCTGGTTTCTAGATATTAGTTGTTAATGGTGCTAAAATAACAGCAGAAGAAAAACAAAAATCTGGATTTATCCAACCGGAAAGTATGTGACTGCCAGCTCCAACAGAAGACACCTGATGTTGCCAGCTAACACCTTGTGGAATTCTGCCCAGTGCATGAGTATGTTGTATGCGATCTGTCCTTTCCTTTGCTTCACCGCTGCTGGCAGTTACTTGATGGGAAGATGTTATTCGTGGCTTGGTTTGTATTTTTCCTCCACTCTTTGAAATCCCCTGCATGGGCCGCTGACAGCTGCTCCCTGAGGGGTTGGGCTGGCCTTCGACACTGTGCTTTTTCCAGTCGTGTGTATAGATGCAGCATTATTTTTCCAAAGTAGGAACTGAAGCATTTGCAAAGAGATCAACCTGACTGCATCATTTTCTTCATTGCCAGCTCACATCAGATCTAATGTGGAAATGAATGAAAGCTAGAAACTGTGCTGGACTGGGTGGCTGAGACTGCAGAGACAGGAGATGCAATACAGGGGAGGTGTGCAGCAACTAGAAAGAGAATGAATTTGTCTTTAAAATGTTACATAATGAATCTAGGGAAAAATAACCCAAACAAGGGATAGGAAAGAATGAAGAGCTGCCCAACATGGAGTGCTTCCAGTTTAAGAACTGCCACAGGATGACCCAGGCACGTAGAATCATAGAATTATAGAATCACCAAGGCTGGAAGATATCTTCAAGATCATCTAGTCCAACCGTCACTTGAGCTCTGTCCCCAAAAAGCCTCATGCTCAGCAATGCTAAGTATTGTACATGGCAGCTCCCCAACTTTCAGGTGGGCATGTGTGTTCTCCACAGAGAGATGTGGAAGCCATGTAAACCCAATACAAAGTGAAAGAAGAGGAGAACAGAGAGGGAACAATACAGTGTTTGCAGAGCAAGAATGCTGTGCCTCTGTACAGCTGCTTAATGCAAAATTCAGGAGATCCTATAAGCTGGTATTAAATTCCGGGCTCCTGCCTCTGCAGCATGCACTCATGCTGTTGAATTACAGATGTGCCCATTGCTCTCAGCAAAATTCATTGGATGAACTAAAACAGATGCAACAGTATTTTCTGTCCTCTCCAGAATAAACAAATGTAGTTCTATGCACAGAGATGAGTAACTGAATAGAAACAAAATCATATGATTTCCTTTTACCTCAGTAAATGCTATAGTTACAGAAGGGATTATTAACCTCTCTCTAAATTTGTGTTCCAGCTCTTAAATCTATCTATCTACGATTCTGTGATTCTGTGATTCTATGTATTCATTATCTATATGTTTCTCATTAATCATTCAGTAGAGCATCTATGTCGTAGGTATTGGAGATCTACATCCATGCCATTTGGTGCTTGTCATTAATTTGGGGCTGTGAGGGGTTAGTGCAGTAGTATCTCTGCTACATCACAGGTAAGTTCTCTAGGACTGCTTCTGCAGTATTCTTATAAAATTAGAGTTTGCAATTCTACCAAAATTGCCCAGATTCAACCCCAGCCCCAGTCAGGAGATGGATGCAAATAACAGGTGACAGAGACAACATGAGCATCTTTTTAGGAGGAAAGGTGCTTGCTGACACTGGCTGTCCTTGCTTAACATAGGAAAAGGGCTAACATGACAACTGAGGAGTTTTGACAATCAAAATTCTTGAAATTTTTTTGGTAATTTTCTTTCTTGCAGATGTGCAAGGCTGGAATTCATTTATGGTGGCTAAAATTTACTTCCATTAAATCCAAAGACAAAATTTCCACCAAAACTTAAATGTAAATTGCTTACTACACAACCAAAACATTAGGACATCCGCTAGTATCCATAAAAGTTACAGGCATCTGTGTAGATATGAAAGCTGACTGGCATTTTTCCTTAATAATTGCCCTTTTTTAACCACTAGAAATAGAAGCTAGACAAGCCTGACCATTGCTGTGGCATTCCTGAGCCAGAGATTTTTCTGAAGACTTTTATTTGGTTCCTGAACCTTGTTTTTCTTGAGAACGTGGTTTGTTGTTATTTCCTCCTTCCTGTTGAGCAGTCCAAGTCCTGAGCTGGGCCACTGGGTGATGAGAGAAGATACTGATTTCATGCTGCTTTTTTTTTTTTTTTTTTTTTTTAACCATCTTTTCTCCTACATTTTTCCTATGAAGAACTGATCTTCTCTGATACTGTTCTTGCCATTTTAATGTCTCCCTGCTGGGTATAATATCCTCCTCCATATTCTATGATACCCCAATGTTTTAAACATTGACATCTGAGACAGAATCTCTTTAATACTTCCATAATAGTGTATAATACATTTCCTTCTGTTCTGAGATGGAGAGTACTGTACCTGAAATGTGCAAAAAAAGTTACAGCTCAGATACTAATATTTTCCACAGGCTTCTAATTACTCTTTCATCTGTACCAAATATAGACTGATGTTCAAACCTTGTGTAGGTCTCTGGCAGGATTTTGAATGCTTATGTTGTCTCTGGTCAGGTTTCTAAAACCATTCTAGTAATTTTGAAAACATGCTGGCAAATGGAGTCTGTTCCACAAGACACAGGTTTAATTCTTAGACAGTGGCTTTCTGCTGAATATCTGTGGTATCATTGTAAAGCATGGAAGTACATGGAATTTCTAAACCCTCAGTTTCATGGCGGGAATGGTTCTGGACAGATGATTTTACTATCCAAATGACAAACTAATTGCCAATAATTTCATGGAAATAAACATCTTATTTTAAATGACCTAATTGTTTTGTAAAAGAGGAATAGACTATTGTAAATGGTTGATAGTGTAACTTAAGTCTAAAGATGAACTATGAATGCTGCTTTCAAATCAACCAGTTGAATGGTTTTATTAGACTCGTAGGTGAGATTCAAGGGTTTGCGTTCTAATTTAGCAGCATAAAATGTAGGGAGATTTTGGCTTTCCTAGATGGAAAAAGTACTTCAATCCACTCTTTTCTAACAGGAAATGGAAACTAGACCCCTTTCAGTCATACTTGGAAGCAAAAATGAGGGGCAGCTGCAGTCTTTATGTTCAACCCAACTATTCCCACAGTTTGGTAGAAAGACTGAGATTTGGATTTTGGTCCTTTGCTTTACTAATCCCCCAAAATAACCAAATGGCATTGTTTCTAATCTACAAGAGTTTATCTCACTAAAGGAGATAAGCTAACCATGATGCAGTAAGTTCATGACTGAGCTAGTATACAAACATGCTGACACATACTTAACAAGCATACCCTAGTTCTCTGATCAGTGCGGTAGAGTCCCCAGTCACTTGGATTTCACTTCCAGCATGAGTTGCACAGGTAATATCACTGTGAGGGAGAATAAGTTCCCTAATGGACTGGGGTTACCATGCCTTACTTCACACTCATCTTCTGATAAAGTTGTCTGTGAATCGATGTTTATGCAGAAATCAGTATTTTAGCCATCACTTATTTTTTGTTCTATCCAGCATGTGACACGATATATTAGGAAGCAGAAATATTCTCTAGATCCATGCTCATCTTACTCATTAACTACCTCAATGCAATACACAGAGTGCTCTGTAACAGCTGAAGTCAAGCTATTCCATGTACAGCCCTATTCAATATTCCTCCAGAGTATACTCCTCAGATCCATGGGTTCTGATCTGTCAGTATTCGTACAATCACAGAATCTTAGAAAGGTTCAGGTTGGAAGGGACATTAAAGATTCTTTAGTTCCAACTCCCCTGCCATGGGCAGGACACTTCCCAGTAGACATGGTTGCCCAAAGCCCCATCTAGTGTGGTCCTGAACACTTCTATTGTTGGAGCACCCACAACTTTTCTGTTCACAATACCATGTGAATCATAGAATCATAGGGGTTGGAAGGGACCTTTGGAGATCATCTTGTCCAACTCTTTGCTAAAGCAAGTCCCATACAGTAGGTTGCATAGGAAAGTGTTAGCAAACAACCTGCTGTGATATAAAGACCAAATCTGACATAGAGATTGCCATCAATTTGTATCACATCCAAACCAGAACAGGCAAATACGTGTATCTCTTAAGTTTCAGAAAATTTCTTCATTTCACTAAAGATGGGTTATTGTGGAGATGGTAAACATGGGCAATTTTTTTTTCTATCATTATTGATAGAAATTTTTTTTTTAATCATTATTAGAAGGGAAAATCACTGAATGATGGAGGGTGATGATGACCCAAGCTGATGCTGAAATACATAAGAGTGTACCAAAGGTGGCCTGAGATAAAATAAACAAAATAGCATGTATTTGCGTTTATGGCTAAAAGAAAGTCCATATTTCAAACTTATTACAATACTCATTACAACAGTATGCAAAATTTAAGCCTGTCTCAACGATGATAGGAGGAATCAATCGCATTAGTTTTATGAATAAAGTTGGTTCTCTACACATTTATTATGCATGGTGTTAGCAATATAGCGCATGAAAAATAAGCTACAGAGTCCTAGTGGTCAGACTATAACCAACTCTGACCTCTTATATTTTTCTGTAAATCTACAGTGGTTTGTAGTTTTCTTAGCTGCACAGAAGGTGAACAAATGACAATTGAAAGGCACTGCTGTGACTTGAAATTACTCAGCCAAAAGTTGAACCTGTGCAACTGTCATTTTATTTATCCATCAGCACTGATATTTTGTTCTGCCAGAGCTCCCCAGCTCTGGCACAGACTGTAAATACTAAAGAACCATGTTTTAATAACACTAATTGGCATAGCTGCTGAAAAAGACCAAAGACCCCAGAAAAACAAATAGGATAATGCTGAAAGTCTCTGCCCAGAAACCTAGCTTGTGGTCTCCATGACTTTGCCATGGCACCTAGCTTGCCAGATGCTGACTGCTTCAGTCTGAATATTCCACTAATCCTTCGTGTAAGCACTGTTGAGGTTGTCGAGTAAATAACAACAATTTGAATCTTTAAAAATAAAATAAAATAAAAGGATAGGAAAGAATAAAAACCAGCAAAATAAATGGCTTTGGTTGAATAACACAGCTTCTGGAAAGACAGCAATTATTACTTATCTTTCTTAAACTAAACAATGGGCAGCAGCCTAGGAGAAAGGATTGGCCAGGCTAGGAGAAAGGACTTGGCTTAGAGAGCATGTTGTGTGCCATGCCAGCACCTGCGGTTAATTTTAAAGTCCATGTTAGCTGAAAAATCTTGTAATAGCTTGTCTGGGGCTTAACCCATCTGTCTCCAGAGCTGGAAGGAGTGCAAGCCCTGCTCCATGGCCAGAGCAGCTGGGCTGATCTGGCTGCAGCAGCGCCACTCCTGAACACTGAATCTTTGCTCCACTTCTGCTATGCTTGCAGGGGCACCTGGGCACTTTCAGAGCTAGAGCTAGACTACCAAACATAG
This sequence comes from Centrocercus urophasianus, assembly GCF_019232065.1. Lineage (NCBI taxonomy): Eukaryota > Metazoa > Chordata > Aves > Galliformes > Phasianidae > Centrocercus > Centrocercus urophasianus. The sequence continues at coordinate 30,806,754 of NW_024884253.1, forward strand.
TGTAGAGTTGAACAGCATGCACTCCCCAAGATCTCCATAGCTCAGCCAGATGCCTTGATTTTTTTTTGTGACAGTTCTTCTCCTGCTGAACCTGTGTCCCTTGAGAGGGTATCGTTATGTCCAGCTCTTGCTTCTTGTCCTATGTAGAACACAATACAGAACAGAGAAAAGTTATCCTTGGTGCTCACACAGCAAAAGCATATGGTGATGACAATTCCTGCTTTCCCAGTTCTCTAAGGTTAAGGTTGGTAGCTCAACAGAGAGGAATCTTGTCTCCTGCTAAATTTGGTAGGACATTTGGGGGAGAAGTCCTCCTACAAGCAATGCTTGTACCTCCACAACTGCCCTGGCCATGTCTCCCTCGCTGGCTATCCTCAAGGTGTATGCCAGATGATTACAGCCCAGCAGCCTTTCACACTTCATGAAACTTGAGCTGAAAATGAATCTAGAGCTACTGTGTCCACTGAATGGTACTGGTGTTGGGAAAGGTTTGCTTTTGTCTGAAGAGTATAATCCGAATATGAGAGAGAGAGAGAGAGAGAGACAAAGAAATCATTACACAGAAAAGGCTCTTTCAGTTCCAGTGTTATTAAGCCAGCTCTGAAGCCACTTCTCTCTCTCTCACCAAATATAATCCTAAACTCCCTCATACTTTTTACTATCTGATTTGCTGAGGAAGAAGGTGGGGAGATGATATTTTCTTTCCCTCTGTATTTGTTTTTACAAAACGGTGAAGAGAAATGGAGAAGAAGCCTTGACAATAAGAGCATTTCACTGAGCAAGTGTTAAAAATAATATGTAAACAGTTTCCTTAAAATTTATTCTAAAATATCTACCAAGTCAGCTGTAAGTGGATCTTAGTGATTTATCTCAGCAAGAATTAGTGCTTTTGCATGTTCTTCTGAACGATGCAAAATTGTTATATAGGCATCTATGTATTAAACAAACATGAACCTTTTAAGACCTGTCAGGTCCTGGCAGAGGTTGTAAGCTCTGTTGTAAGCATCAAGTTAAGCCACTAGGAAGATGTTACACTTCCTGCCAGCTGCTCTCCATGTCTTGAAGGAGATGCCACGATAGCAGCAGTGTCTGAGGAAAAGATTTGGCATAGAAATCTTGCCCTGTCTCTTGGTTTTATCTCCAGCCCTTTTCTGTAGGCACTGCAGCCTGCAGTCATTCAAGGAGGCTGGGATGAGAACACCTGTCTCACTCAAGTGATGTCATTTCTTCCCCAGTTCATGATAATACAAAGAAAGTGACAGACTGTAAATTGCTGAGAAGAAAACTCTTGAGCTGTGATCCAAAAAGAGTGGTTGGGTTTTTTGACTTTGCCAGGAAGTCAATGGTGAGCAGAACCGTAATGTGGAAGAACCATTTTAGATTTTCTGGGATATCTGTGTTTATCCAATTGTATAATAACAATTCGTAGAGTGGTTGGAAGGGACCTTTAAGGTGATCTAGCCCAACACTCTGCCATGGGCTGTCTAGTTTTTAAGCATTCTGGTTTAAATCCTCCTTTACATCTGATCTGGTTAAATGTAATATCCCATCAATATTGCTTTGTATTTTTTGTTTCCCATTCTTATCATGAACAGGTCCTTCTGCTTGCAGTAGGTCTTAATTCCATTGATGTGTATGCTTGTCAGGTGAGGAGAACAAAACATCCCTTATGCCAGGTGCAACTTTGCATTCCCACTTACCCACCTGCTCTCTTCTCAGTGCCCACCACACCTGTACCAGCACCATTCTCCTCCAGGCAGGCTCCCTCCCAGCCAGCCCAGGTGCTGCTCTCATGCCTTCTCCCATAGCTGCCAGGCAGCTGCAGTGGGGGGCTCCCATTCCTCGTGCTTCAGGTAAGGAGCTTGGAATGCACCTTTCTTTTTGGAAAGCATCAAGTTAAGCAGAACCATTCCCGTTATTTTCACTTATGCTCAAAAATTGATGATTTTTAGAAGGAAAGCACATAAATCAGGTGGAAGTTGTTGGAAATGTTTTGTCCTTATCAGCATGGAAAAAGAAAATTTGTGGTCTGATATTGACAGAACATGGCTTTCCGGGGTTAAAAGATACGTTTACCTCTGCTACTGGTTGAGAAATGCTTTTGGAATACACAAAGGATTTTTTAAAAATAAAAGCACGGTGCCTCAGGGAGTACTGCTAGTTTAAATAACACATGAAAAGTATTTATGAGCCTTTTTTTATGAGGTGGTCAAAGCAAAGACCATCCAGCATGTAACATAAGACTGGCTAAAGAAGAAAGGTTTTTCAAAACCACACTGGAGAGTTAAGCATGAATGGAATTTTATTTCAGTCTCTATTGCTTATTTAAATTAATGGTGTTTTCAGATGGAGTCTAAATGATAACACAGATCAAGGTGAGTTTCGCCAGGGAGCTGGAAACTAGTCCATTATTCAAAGAATGTTCCTGACTGATGTTGAAATAATCCTAAATTGATAATAGATTTAGTGAATTTAGAGAATTCTTAAATTCAAACATTTTCAAATGCACCTGAATGGTGTATTCTCATTCTTTAGCAGCAGAGATATTGGAGATTAATATTCTTGGGCAGCCCTAGGTACTATCATGAAATTTCTCCCAGTATTTGTCCAGTGTGCCCAACCACACTTAACTGTGGAATAAATGTCATTGCTTCTTGTTTAGTTAGGCAGTCCAGTTCAGTAGCTGGAGAGTTGATGAGGCTTTCCCTACTACAGGAAGACTCTTCAGTCTATCTTCATGACAGGGATTGTATCACCTCCATGTTTAATTCCATGGCCAAATCCTGGGCCATTTCCTGGGGATCTTGGAAGCAGGTACTACTCCATGCTGGTATTACAGTATACTTTGCTTCCACTTTGTACAGATTCATTCACACTTCTAGTTCCAACTCCTCTCTTCCTTTCCTGAACTCCTTTATCTCCACATAGGCCTCCGAGGTAGAAGACTGATAAGAGAGACTTGCAATCCTGTGTGTTTCTCTCATATGAGCTCCCCAGACTTGCTATTGCTTTCAGTCCTATTTCCAGCCACCCCCTGACTTCCCTAGCCAACCTTCTCAGTAAAGGTATGTGTGGTTTAGGCAGCCTGCCTCTCTGAGGTGATTTGAGTCCAAGGTACCTTCTCACCTCAGGGACGTAAGCTTTATACTTCTCGAACTATGCTTTGCTAACCAAAGAGTGACTGCACTGACTTCATGTTCTTTCACTGATCCTGCATTGGGCTTTGCTTCCACTGTGAAAGTATTTAACAGGTTTGATGAAGCATAGGACGAAGAAGACAGCTTCTGAATGTACAGTGTTTTGTTTATGTCTTAAGATTCATGCGTATATGTAGCTAGCTAATTAGGACATTCATTGGAAATTACTTTTGCATTTAGTATGCTAGTAAGTAGGGCAGAACTGAACAGGATTAATTACAATGGGATCACCCTGAACTGCTCAAAATTAAATTTGGGCACAAAACCTCAGTGTATTCAGAATAAAGTTTATTTGAATAAAAAAGGAGAGCTTCCAACACGCTACCAGACATTTATGCAGCTTCATTGTCAATAAGATTGGAGAACTGATCCGGCTGAAAAATCAGTTAAGGGGGAAAAAAAAAAAAGAAAAAAAAAAAAGGTGTTTTGTTCTATTTTTTAAACTAAGTTTCTCTTAAGCTACTATTGCTGCTGACCATTTTGAAACATCAAACCACAGGCTCACACAGGAAATGTAAATAAATCCTGCCAAGGGTGGCATGGAACTTCAATAACCTTAAACCGTTTTACACCCAAATGAGAGCATCTGTGGAAGGGATTAGTGTGCTGTAATTTATGTGCAGTGACTTCCCACCTCGAGCTGGTTTGCCTGCACTTCCCTGCGTGTCCCTAGGCAAATAGGCAGACATGGAAAGTCTGGGCTGCGTTGGTGTAGTCACTTTGTGGAATGATTCCATGAATCTGAGTGTTTGAAAATGATACTGTACAGGGACTCCTTGGTTTTGGTGCAGGAGTTTCTCTGAATAGACTTGCATCAATCACTGCAATCTTGTAATTGTGCAGATTGCTCAGAAATTTTTTGCCAGTGGTGATGGCACTGACTTGGTGTCTGCTGTCATTCAGGAGCATGATGTTAGCTTCGCTAGTGGAGATTAAAAGCATCTTAAAGTGAATGACAACTGCAGTCTTGTCTCAGTTGTTATTTATTAGCATTTAATTGTTCAACCTGTTCTACTGAATTTCAGTGCATAGCATAGACAAAATGTGCAGAAAATCTGATACGAAATGAAAGAGCAATGTGCAGAGAGAATCATGCTGGCCAAGGAAGAGCTACACTGAAGCAGGCAGTATGGAACAGGCTGGGCATGAATTTACTGAAGTAAGTGGGCTAAGGTGATACTCAGCAATAGGAGAAACCGTTAAGCAGTAACGTGGAACTTCATGGCTCCAGTACTAACAGCCTGCCAACCCAGAGCATAGACCTATGCTCTGCTCAAAGGACGTAAAATCCTCCTCCAAAATGTAAATAAACAGTTTGGGCTTTGGCCCTACATTACGTAGGATGTAGCTGGATTTGTGTATATGTGTTTCCATGTGTTTGTGGGTGCTGCTTGTACAAAGTGCTGCACAAAATGTAGAGACAAAGCTGAGAAGCAGACAGAAAGCTGAATAATAGCCTAATTCAGTAAAGTGATCACGAGGAAAAGGAGTGTTCTTGGGGAAACTGCACTAAAATAGGTGCTGGTAGAAACAAGTGAGCCCCCTTTGCTTAGTGTTACCTGTGCTTCAGAACACAGGGCTCATAGTCAACCAAAGCTGTTTACAAGCTACATTATTCCTTCTTCAATTTCTCTTCTTTCTCAACAGCCTTCAAGCTTCCATCTTTCTGGTACGAGTGATCAAGTTGGAGAAGGTAACACTATCATCTGCATGGACTGGTTGTCAGGGAGCAGCAAAGCTGATATCATCTGAACCACAGAGAGGCCAATGGGATGAGTCTGACTTCACCCAAAGGGTGTTTTGGGTCCTGCTCAGCAATAGCACCTGCATCATCAAAGCGTTATCACATGGTTGATTGTTTTAACTTCCAATTTTGCAAAGCAGCAACACCGATGGCGAAGACATTAATGACGTTTTCATGCTTCTAGCTAAACTTGAAGAAGAGAATTTGCTTCAGTGAGGCATTTCACCCTGCTGAGGACCACTCCTGCTTCACAAAGCATCAGTAACTCCAGTGCCCCTGCCAGGAGCTGGGGCCATGAACGCATGCAGCTGGCACATGCCCTGAGGGGATGGGAGCATCTAAGGCCTCCGGGCAAAACTCAAGAAGTTCCATAATGTGATTCTCAGGCCTTTTTGGACTCTTTCTTCCCTTTTGCTTCAGGCACAACAAAGCCATAATGGGATTTGCAGTGTGCTTGGGCTTGGAGCCATATGAACAGCAGTTGTATTCTGCAGAGGAGCAGTCCAGCCCTGGGCATTGCTTTCCTGTGCTTCAGGAACGGTACTTCTGTAAAACTGGGGAGATAATGGCATTTGGCTGTCACCTATGTTGAACACATTAATTAACATTCTAACTGGAGCACAGTAGCTATGCACTGCTATCAGCTCTATTCCATGGGAGTCAAACACTGACCTTCTTCTGTTTCATTCTCCTAGAATCGCTTTTCCTGTGATTTTCATTTACATTGCTAAGTAGCCCAAGCATACTTAGACTTCTATTTATCTCTCTCTAGAATACAAGAGGCACTTATCTGGCACTATAAATGTAATAATGATAATAACAGAGCTGTCTTTCAGTGTTTGTTTGAATGCACCTGGTAAATTCTGGGGAAAGTCTGAGCGCAGGGATATATTTTAGTCATTAAAAGACAACTGATGTTTTATTTAACTCAGTAATTAAAAGTTTCACCAAGATCACCATGGGGTGGTTTTATAATAGCTCAGTTTCAATGGAATGCCTGAATCAACAAGTATGATAATGGTCCAAGAGAATAATTTTAATAAAAGCAACAAAGCTTCTTAAAGATTCAGACATATTTCCCTCAAGAAAATGAAAAGTATTTCTATAGAGATTATAACAACTACATAATTAGTCCAACATTCCACTGTGCACAAACTACGCCGGAATCCCAATTGATTTTATTGTACAAGTTCCTGCAGCAGGTCAGCAATGTATGGATTTGTAAAATGATGGTGCTGAGCTAGTTTATCAGTCTAAAACAAACAGCAACAGCATTTTCCTTAAAGTAGAACACGTTAAGAAAAGAGATACAGCCTGCACAGCTGTCAGATTACACTTCTTTTAAAAGTATATATGTATGTTGTTTTATGAACTGAGGACATAAGAGAAGCAGTTACAAGGGAGCATGTCTAGGGAAAAGTATGTTAGTGAGAATATGATATGAAAAGGGGGAATAAACTTTCCCTCTCTATTGATGAAATAGATATAGCTCTCTATGGTCCATTCCTAGTCTGATATAGAAGTTTGACAGCTCTTCTCATATATTCAGTGCTATAAAATATGTTCTCATACTGCTACTCCAACTACCAGCGTTAACGTTTCCCTTTTCTTGCCCTCTTATTCTATTTTTTTTCCCCTCCTTCTTATTATTTTCCAGAGGAAATAGCTTTCAGTGCAATTTGTGACACATTGCTTCTCTCTTCTGTATCCCTGGAGTAAGAACTAGTTGTTGTGATCAGCCTCATTTCTCATCTGTGCATGACACATTTACCTTGCAAACTTTGTGGTGCCAGAAGATGTTACTGTGATAAATGTTTGCTATGCCAACACAGCCTCTGCGGTAAGCATGGTGAATGTTTCATAATTGACTTCAGCGCAGAGCCAGGGGATTAGGTCAAACCATGCTACCATGTTGACGAGTTTTGCATTTAATCTGCCTGTGTTGACCCTGCATGATGTGGAATTAATGGCTGGGAAAAAGCCTGGAGAGACAGGAGTGGAAAATGGGGACAGGAGATCTTCAAGTAGTCCAGCTGGATCTGGCAAAAAACCTCGCTCCGTGGCGCAAAATTTCTTCACCAACAAATCCCAATCCCTTTGAATTTTAGGGTTGCATTGTGCGTTTAAATCGTGCTGAGTAATATTTGCAAGGCAAGCCTTCCACCCAAGTACATAGGCTCCAGCTGATTGGTATCAGTAGGTCATGCAAGTGGGAACCAGCTAAGAACCTTTTGTGTTTTAGGCATGTGCATGTAATGGTATGAGCAACTGCATGTGAGCTCTGCAATGCAAAGGAGAGCAATCATAATCTTAGTAAAGTATAAACATGAATTGTTATAGAATTACCATAATAGCATTTATATTAGTAGGAATAAATGGTACCATGAGGCTGATTAAAGCTAAAGAGCTACTTTCCTGCTCATGGACGACAATTAGCGCTTCACTGACCTGCTTACCAAAGGACTCCACTAAACTGCAGGCAATTGACCCTACAGGCTGTACTCCCAGTATGCGTTATGTGCAGTTGAATTTTTTCACACAGACAACTCTGCCATGGGAATAGTGAGACGGATGGAAGAACGTCCCTTCAGCAGAAGAAAAAGCTGGGGCTTTGTACATACTGTTACATCACACATTTGCAAGCTCTTCATAAGCTTTTAAAAGTCCAAATCTATCAGCTCTTTCTCTAACTTGTGGGTAAGTCCCCGTCAGTCTGTTCTCCCATTTCAGTATGCCATGAGATTACATTTCAGGAGCTTGAGGGGAGGGAATAATTTCTGTATCCCCAAGGACCACCAATTGAAAACACGATCTGGGTGTTCAGTTTCCAAGAGCACATACACTACTCATGGTAAGGTTTAAGACACCATTCTTGTATTTGATCATGTCTTATTTTCAGTATAACAGTGGAGCCTTTCACCTCACAAATCTCACTTTCTCCATTTCTTTCCTCTGGACAAAAACTCCTCCCCCCTTTTGGTAACAGCTACAGTCTCTGATACTGCAGTTGATACACAGCCAGCTTTGCTGGTATCTGCTTTTACTTTTGTAACTCAGCAGGGTCTATTGCCTCCTTCAAGCCTCACCTAAATTTAACATAAATTTTCACAACCTCCTCTTTGCTTTCGTATTGACACCTCCCTGTCTTCTTCCCTGCAGATTTCCTTAAAGCATCATGAAGACTGATTTTGATCTCACCATGAATCTGACTAAATAAGATTGGCATTTAATGAAAAACCCTTTTAGAAACAAAGCCCTGAAGACTAAATGTAATCATGCTCATTCTGAGAGTTTCAGTCATTTGTCCTTGGCTTGTTTTTCCCAGAAATGACTGGCACAGGCATATTTTTTCGTAAGGGTAATTGGCTCTGCTCTCACTTGGCTGGTCTTGGGAGATGATTTTAGTTACAGTTTCATCTGCCAAGTCCCATATTCCCTTGTGGCCTAGTTTGGATTCTAGATTACCAACTAGACCACCTGCCTGGTGTTAATTAGCTATGGTTTCCTTTTTATATGCAAAATTGTTTTAACTTCATGAGCTGGCACAGATTTGCTTGGGCTTCCCTGCTAGTTCTACTGTATAAGTAGTGCTGCCTGCCTAGATCTGTCATCTGCACTATAAAATCAGCCAGCCTCAATCAGATACGACAAATTGGTCAAGAGAAAGGGGCAGGAGAAGAGAAACTGCAATTAACTTTTGTGTTTTCCACTTTGAGACTGGTGTGCTCTCTGGACCTGGAAAATCCTCTTGTCTGACTGAGTTGCTTGACTTCTTTCTAAAAAGTTGCTGCATTTTAATCTGCAGTAGAAGGAGAGGTAAATTGTCTTTAATAAGTAGTAGAAGACCACATGCTCAGCTATTTATAATCAAGCTGTACAGCTTTGACAGGACTGTCCTTTCACACTCAGGCTGCTTGCTCTCTACTAGTTACTATATCAGGCTGAACTGATCATCGTGTTACTCTAACAGACACTCCCTGGAACCTCTGTGCACCCCACTTATTCTGTTTCTCTTGAAACTGGTGCTATGCATGCATACCACAGTAGAACACCATCAGACAAGATGCACAGTGTTGAGGTTACATCTCCTAAACTGGTCCTCATTGGGATGCCACGTTTGCTCTCATCATTCTGAGCTTTCTGTGGCCTGAATAAATAGCAAAACTCCTCTTTTCCTGGCTGCTTATCCTGCCTTCCCTGTCTGCAGCCTCTTGCCTTTGGCCCTGATCAGCAGACTTCCCTGAAATTTACAGAGATTTTGTTTCCCTAGTTTTGGGAAATCCAGATGTACAGTTTGCTTTGCTGGGGGCACAGAATCAAGGGGAGAATGAAAGAGTGGGGCAATTGTCATCACTGATAAATAATGGTAAAGGTGGTGAGGAAATGTTTGTCTTTTCTAAACCTGTCAGCTTTAGCAGATGCCCTTCTAATCTATCCTGGCAGAATGATCTTATTTCTCAGTCAACTGCAGTGAGTGCTTGGCTGCCCTGAGTCTGCCAGAGTTGTCACCACATCCACAGTTTCATATGAAAAAACAATCATCACAGCTCAGTTGTCTCCATCAGAATCTCTTTGTATTATGTCAGTGTTTCTGCTGACACTTCTTACAGTCAACAAGGGCAACCAAAACCCACATTCAAACAAACACTGTTGTTTTGGCTGCTTCTGCAAAGACTGTCCAATATTAAATGATGCCATGTCAAAACTGATGCCAAGTATGTGGCTTTGGATTGTGGTAGGCCCTGGGCATGCCAAGACATCTATATGTATAGATATATATTTATTTATATGTCATGCTTCTTTCATTTAAGGTATGCTATCTCTTCACAAAACTTCACTTACCAGTAGCTTTTAAACCCAGAGATGCTGCGAAGTCCCTGTTATGTGATTACAGACCACACAATTTTATTGAGCAACACCAGGTCTGTTATATCTAAATGAAACAGAACATAACTTTTAGAAAGATATTCAAATCCCAGTGTAAGGATTTAAAGCAGGATTCACTTGTAGCTACATAAAAGCTGCCTAGTGTACATCAATGGACTTTCAAAAGTCATCCATTTTAAGACGATTATTTGAGGTACTAAAATTTACCTTTAGAGAAGTTCCTCCTTCAAAGGAAACAAGTAAGATTGTATCAGAAATATAGCTTTCAGATGGTTAAAATTCAGTGAAACTTTCCCGTTTTCATCAACTTGTCTGCTTTACAACTAATATATGAATGACAGCTGTCAGATTTGAGTCAGCCATAGTGGCCACATCTGTATGGGCTTTGTCCCTCAACTGTGCAATTTCAAAGATGCAAATTGGTATGACAACGCAGGTCTTATCATCAGACTACTGAGGCAGGAAAGGTGAGGTTTCATTGGTGCCTTTTCCTGTTTCTATGCTATACAAGTCAGATCTAGAGTAACAACACCAGTGGCCAGAAGCTGAACCTGTCAGGACAGATAGAGTGAGTGGACGTACTACACAAGAGCTCATTTCTGAAGTTGGGCTGAGTTTGTTTCTCCTTGGATACTTTTCATAACGTAACTAAACACTGTCCTGTGAAGACCCAAGTTCGGAGAGAGCAGATAGCCCAAAGCTTTCATATTTTAGCTTCAGCCCAGAAATGTCACAAGGAAAATGCTAACCTCAAGCGTATGAGTTACACTGCTGCCTGCCACAGTGGCTATTCACTTGGTTAAGTATCTTGGCACATCAAAGTTTCTGTGGGCCCGTTAACTGTTCCTTTGAAATAAGATGGGTGTTTTATATCCTACCACTACTCAAACTGTACCTCCATTAATAAACTAAATTTTCTTGAAACCACTCTCAGGCACTCAGGACAACTTACACTTGTGCTCACATTATCAGACTCTTGCCCTCCCACATTCAGATGACCCTCTGGGAAGGATTCTTGCTTCTTGCTAGCCCTCAAACCATGGTACATCCTGGGTACATCAAGCCTGGGTACGTCTCTGGGACTTTTTTAAAAATGTAGCATTATGGGCAATTGAAGTTCAACATCTGGAATATTCCTTGCCACTTTTTAATTTTCTAGAAGAGTTGTAGCCTCAGAGGCTGAACATTCACCTCAGATTACTTACACAACCACGCACAGAGGCAGGAGAAAACTGAGAGGGAGATAGGAAAACAAATACTTCATGCTTTTTTAAAAGCCATATATACTTAGCTGTGATAATCTGGACAACAGAAAGCAGACTTTTCACTGGGCTGTTGAGATGCAAGAATATTTCACACCATGGGTATTTTTTTGTTTGTATATTTTGTTTGTATGTCAAATTCAAGGATAGCCAGGATGTACATCTATTCTAAAAATGTATTTATGTGTGTGAGGGTTGTTTTTTTTTTTTTTTTTTTTTTTTCAAAATCAAAATTTATTTTGTGCACTTAAAAATGACTGGTCTGTGTTTTATTAAAAAAAGGACAAATGAATCAATCACTTGGGAATCTAACCAATCTGGAAATGTGACATTTCAAGAAAAGCAGTAATGAAGTAAAGGGAGAAAAATCCTATGCAACCTTAATCTCCTGCACAGCATCCATTCTCCAAAAGTGCGGCAGTCTTTTCCCTTCCCCATCAATGCTTCCACTGCACTGTCAGGCACTGTGAAGTACAGCTTACAAATGCAGCCCTGCTATTGCTGGTTCTGAGGTCACTGCCTGAATTTTCCTTCTTTCCTAATAATTTATGTATACTTTTGTGAAACTGGATATGTTCATCTGTGCATGATTTAAGAGCATCAGTTCTTTTGAAAACTGCTCAGAAAAGACACTGGAGCTGATGTACCTTACACTATATGACTCTATTGAGAATAAATGGTAGGAGGGGAAGGAGGGGGGAGTGGACTGGAAGAAGAGACAGAGCATAACTAAGAGTCCCAGTAATAGCACAGAACAGGCAGGAAGTGGCTAATGAAACTGAATCCGACAGCAGCTGGGCTGTGTAGCATGAGGTGTCTAGCAGAGATTTCACTGGACTGTCCAGAGGATAGCAGGAGGATATGAAGCCTAGCAAGCACATTGTAATTTACAATTAAAAAACAGATATAGATATTTTTTTAACAGACTGTACTAAAATATATATCTTGATAGGTTTTTTGAAGCAGAGAGATTACCTTCTTCACAATTTCCTCCAAAAGCACTTGTCATTCAACAGTAACAGTAAGCTTAGGCACAGTCCCCTGTATAACACCCATGGCATTAGCTCAAATTGCTGCTACACCAGAAGTCTCCATTGCACAAAGTATACATGCCTTGATTCTCTCTGAGATATAGAACTGAATTTTCAAAGGCTCAAGTGCCCACTGAAATCTCTGTATGTCTTATCTGAATGGCAGGGCCATTATACTTTATAATGAGTGAATATATGCATAAGGGCTTTAATCCAAACAGGTGTCTTTGAAAAAAGTAGGCATCTGTACACACACTTTGTGCAAGTTCCTGCATGGCATTTCCAACAAAGATTTTGTCAGGATGGGTCTCCTTTTGCAGTATTCATACTGACACAGACATTCAGCTGTTCCAGCTGAATTATTAGAAAGGTGGTTGCATTGTTAGTCACCAACTAAGATCAAATAAGCTACCTCTGAAATTCCTGCATTGGCACAAAATAGAAACAACCCAAGTGGCCCTGACATACACCTCAGGAATTCAGAGTGGAGAACGGTGTCACTTTTTTAATTCACTGGTTCTTGAAGAATTACCAAACTATCACATGAACAGGGCAGGCTTTGAAATGCTTTCCAGGACTGCAGGTTGAAAAGGAGGAATTTCTCACAAAGGAGTAAAATGAAACCTGTAGTGTGAGGAGGAACAACCTCATTTTCTAATACATCATACATAAAAGCGAAGTGCCTGGCCACAAATTGAGCTGGGATTACTGTGGGTCTTTTAATAAATGTCAGCCTTTCTAGGTCAGAATCTTTGTTAAAGAGAATCTGGAGCCTCATCTGGGGGCTGACTATGGCAATAGGATCGTGCACATTTCATTACTACACAGGTTATTTGTGTGATGCAGCCTTAGTTTTTGAGTAACTACTGGATACTGCTGTGGATGCAACCCTGCTTAAAAGGAGTGCTGATTTGAGTATTTGATAAAGTTTTGGCAAGGACAGGTTTGGTAGCCTGAGATGAGTTTCCTGCTGCTGTAACTACTTACTAATGTTCTCTGATCTAACTAGTTTATAGCCAGCATGCTCATGACTAGAACATGTTTATCCTTTTAAAATGCAATTAATTTTCCCTAGATTTAGAGATTAGAAGGATAGCCTAATACAGCTATCTGGGATAGGGCAGCTTGACTCTCAGCACAGAAATAATGGCAATAATGGCAATGGTATGCATGATGGGCGGCATGGAAGTGACAGAAAGTCTCCTGTCTCACTACAGAAATTCTAACTCATATCAAGGAGGAAGACACATCCTAGATAAATCCCTTGCAGAGTGTTCACTGGTCTGGCAGTGGCATTAAAATCTGGACAAGATAGTAACTTAGCAGCCTCCACAGATCCCTGAATGACCAATCCATATAGCCTGGTTGCCCTAACCTGTGCATTCACCATCAACCAGGTGATCTGAGATGTTCTGAAAGTACATAAGACACATACCTAAGCCATGAACTTTCTTCTGGTAGTGCCTGTTCCTTTTCTAGAGAAGGGACCTTAGCTCATGATCTAGGACAAGCTTCAAATTTTTAGCTAGGTTGACAAAAGTAAAACAACTCCAGGGTAGTTAAAACCTTCAGGTTGGTGTTGCAAAAAGCTGAAGACAGCTGTGGTAGGCAAATGAAGTCAGCTGCTAGTGATTCCCAGCTGCTTGTTCCTACCTGCCTCCCCCAGGTCATTGCCTCTCAGTCCTAGCTTACATGTGTCAGAGCACTTTGTGAATGAACCCTGGGAAGAACTTTAATAGGTAATGGAGGTCTTGTCTAGCTAGGATCTTAGAATGAGCAGCTGGAACTAGGCTAGGAAATCCCAAAGATGTGTCAGCAGCAACTGGGTTGCATTATCTGACTAAGATAGAAGATTCTGTTCTGTGGGCTTGAGCCTCAGCCTGGCACCGTGGTGCATTCTGCATGTTAGGTGTATGGGAACTACTGAGTCACAGCCTGAACCTCTGATTGATCACCTGAGGCGAGCCATGAGTCAGCCAGAGGAGCACAGCTGAAGGCAATTCACCTGTGCTGCCGGAAGGAGTGGAGCCCGGCTCCACCCCTCCTAGACCTATTTAAGAGCTGGCTACCAGTGGGGAAGGGTCTCATCTGGAGATCCCTCCTTCTGGTGTTTTGTGGGTGAGCCCAGCATAAGGGTAAGCCTTCCATTTATTCTCCTTTGTTATCATCATCTACTTCGCCTAACTCTGTTGTTTATTTTGTGGTTGTAACGTCTTAATATCCATTGATTGTTCATTAGGGGATCTTATTTTCTGAGAGAGTTTCTCTGTTGTACATTAGGGGTTAACACAGAAGAGGAGCAGAGAAAGCCTATGGTGGCTCTCAGGCAGACCCTGTGGAGCAATGACCCCACCAGGGCTTGCCAAAGGGAAACCTGAGAAATCAGCTGTATGGCAACTCAGTGCCGTGTGGTAATAAAAGGGTAGGTTAAATAGTTCTAGCTCCGAGACTCTTCCAGTTAGTTATACTGTGATAGATTTCCAAAAATGCCTTCTGTCATTCTCGGAGAAAATATTCCCTGATAGATCAGAAAGAAAAGAAATATCTGTGCATAATCAGTTCCAGCCGAACAGTTCCTCTTTTTCAATAGGTTTCTCTATAAGCAAGATGCTACAAATAGTATTCAGATGACATTATGTAGCCCTGGTCCCCTGAATCCCCAGAGGCTTAAAAGCTGCAAGCTGTGTATGTGCTCACATCCCTTGGAAGGACTACAGTAATATGCAAATGGCACATGTCATCACTAATTCCTGGGAACTAGAGAGAAAATATACAAAAAGTGTAATGAACGGAAGAAGAAAGGAAAGTGGTAACTGACATTTCTAGCTAGGGAATATGACAATCAGCAGCAGGGCTACCAGCCAAATCCCCTTATAGGCCCGAAAATGCTAAAAGCTTTAGCTGAGTGTAAACAAATGCCATGTTCTGAGGAAAGCAGCCTTCAGGGACAGATCTGTTAACCATCAGCGGGCATGTTTCATCTCACTGCTCATTTCAAGGCAGTTAAAGGGAGCTTTGTGTACCTGCTTACAGACAGGAGCTGCAGCTCCACAATGCAGGAAACCATTGCCTTCCCCTCAGGCCGAAAGGCAGAGACTATAGCTGCTGCCTATATATATAAAATATAATATAGACCTTTTATAAACACTGAGCTCTTCAAACATCTTCCCTTAGGCTACCACTTTGCAATTTATACACAAAGAGAGCAAGGGAAATGTCAGCTTCAGGTGAAAACTGGGGACAGATTTATTTTTTAATTTGGTGTAAAAAGTGAACCTGTCTTGCTATATCAGCCTGCAGCAGGATGAAGTATTGTTTAATGCTTAAGAAAAAATTAACCGTATTTTTGAAATTGTGCCTTAAAAGTCTGTGCAGGGTAAAGCAGAGAGCCAGGAGAGCTGGCTTAGTTTCTTTAACCCTCAGCTCAGGAGCAGTTCCATTGAGGTCAACGGCAGTGGTTGTGTATGTGATGTCTTGCCAAGCTCTGATCTACCTCTGTCTCAGCGACCTTCCACCAAGAAAGAAGCCAGCATTTGGCCTTTTGAGGAAATACACTCTCCACACTTGCACCAGCCAAAAGTCAAGTCATTCAGATTATTACGAGTGCGCAAATTGTTTCTAACAGGTAAGAAATTCACCTGGAAAACCCAAGCTGTTAAATAACTGCTTTGAGGTTCTTCGAATTAAAACAGGAGGGGAAAAAGTCCTAGAGAAGGGAACAGCAAAGTTGAGTAAGTGTGCCATTTGCCCTGCTGGAGCTAGGAGATTGGAATAGTTGACTTCCAGAGGTCCCTTCCAGCTTCAAGTCTTCGTTGACCCTTCAGAAAGTCTGCAGGAAAATAAAGCAATGCAGAGAACTCTTCCAAGGATTTGTGTTTACTCTGCTTGAAGTTCTTCCTCCCACAGGAGTAGCTTGCTGTGAGCAGACACAGAGCCTCACTGCATTGATGGGGATCCGTAAAGTCACACAGGCAGGGCCTGTTGAGTCTTCCCCGGTGTTACTTGATCATGTGAGGGGAGCAGCCCAGCTGCAAGCTGGCTCCAGGGACAGAACAACCCCACACCCACTGGAAACTGGTGGGCTTGCTTTCTTTGCCTATCGCAATAATAAATCTGTGGTTAGCCTAGTGACGGCTCGTGGCTCATAATGTTAAAATAATTGCCATTTGATAAACAAACTCCTGAAGGAATGTTCTTGGCAAGAGTAAGATATGCTTGAAAAATAACACAAGTCATAGAGTCAGGTCAAACCAATTTAATTTTCTGGGGCTGCTTGGCAATGTTAAAATGGTGAAGTCAGTCATAAAATCTCTGCTTACTTTTCACACTGTAATTAGAACAGAGTTCCTCAGTAGCTGTAATTTTTTTTCATTTGACAAGTGCTTTTGGGATAGCTCACCTACCAACCAGGGATGCTTACAGGCAGTTATTGACTTTTCTCCTTGTGTCTATGATCCTTAACCTCACTGCCAGTCGGAGCTGTGACACTGGCTGAATTCTGAGCTGCATCCTGGTCCAAGCAAGCACTTCCTTATGCCTTCTCATCCTATTCCCTGCTCCTCATGCCATTCCCTGGGCTGTATGGGCAGTACTATGCCAGCCATCATTGCTTCAGGCATGTAGCAAACATGGAGGAGGTCAGGAGACTGCACTTTCTCTCTGCCTGAGAGGGTTCTGCAGTAGGGTTGATTGCCTTTGCTTTGCAGATAATGTCCACCTGCAGAAGAAAAGCTCCTCTAACCTCACTGAGCCAGTGACTCCCACTTTCAAGAAAAATTCATTGTTGGGTAACACAGGCATGGAAGTGACTTTTACTACAGTCTCACATCTTTTTTTTTTTTTTTTTTTCTTCTCACTGGTAATTTACCTTTAGAAGGTCTACCTATGTCAAAAAGAAAAAAAGTCAAATCACAGTAAAATATCTTTCTAAATGAATTTTAGAAATCACTGCTTTTTTTTCTCTTCCTTCTGCCAAGGAAGTGGACTTTCTCATTAGCTTCTATTTATCTTATATTCCTGTCACCACTTTTAGGCATATCAATGTGACTATTGTGAGAATTCTTTTCCATATAAAAGCTTAAGAACTATAGAGCCTTAATAGAAATTGCATTGCATTAGAAAAATTACTAGGGAATATAGCACAGTATTGATACAATTACTTCTTACCCTCTCTGTGAAAAGAAAATCAGCAAGGTGCAAGAACAAAAGTTATTGGGAAATAAACCTCAGCCTCACCTCATAGATCATAGGGCATATCCTCCTAGAAGCTATGCTAAGGCACATGCAAAACAAGGAGGTGGTCTGACATAGCCTGCATGACTTCACCAAGGGCAGACTGTGCCTGACCATCTGATGGTCTTCTATGATAGAGTGACAGCATTGGTGGACAAAGGGAAGGCAATGGATGTCACCTACCTGGACTTGTGCAAGGTTTTTGAGGTGGTACCACACTACATCCTTATCTCTAAACAAGAAAGATACAGGTTTGAATGGTAAACTATTTGGTGGATAAGAAATTGGTTGAATGGTAACAGCCAGAAGGTTTTTGTGATTCCAGGTGAAGGCTGGTGATTATGTTGTTCCCCAGAGGCCAGTCTTGGGACTGGTACTCTTTAACATCTTTGTCACACAGATGATAAGATTGAGTACACTAAGCTGAGTGGTGCAGCTGAGATGGCAAAAGGAAGTTATGCCATCCAGAGGGACCTGGACAGGCATGAAAAGTGGGCCCACCAGAAGCTAATGAGTTTCAACAAGGCCAAGTGCAAGGTGTTGTACTTGGGTTGGGACAATTCCAGATATTTGTACGCCCTGCCAAGAAAAACTGGGAGATTCTGGTAGACAGCAAATTTAACATGAGCCAACTCGTGTGCACACTTAAAGCCAGGAAGGCCAACAGTTTCCTGGGCTGTATCAAAAGGGGTGGCCAGCAAGCTGAGGGAAATGGTAGTCCTCCTCTACAATGACCTCATGAGGCCCCATCTGGAGTCCTGTGTCCAGGCCTGAGGTCCCCAGCTAAGAAGGACATGGAGCTTTTGGAGTGGGTCCAGAGGAGTGCCCAAAAGATGGTAAGAGGATTGGAAAATACCGCCAATGAAGAAAGGCTGAGGGAGCTGGGCTTGTTCAGCCTGGAGAAAAGATGGCTTAGAGGAGACCTGATCATGGCCTTCCAATACTTAAAGAGAACTTATCAACAGTAGGAAAATGAACTTTTTATTTCCGGCTTTAAATTAAAAAAGAGAAAATTTAGATTAGATGTCAGGGTGGCATTTTTCAGTGAGATGGTGGTGAGGCCCTGGCACAGACTGCCCAGAGAAGCTGTGGATGCCCCATCCCTAGACTCATTCAAGGCCAGGTTGGACTGGATTCCTGGGCAGCCTAATCCGGTGGGTGGTAATCTTGCCTGCAGCAGGGGAGTTTGAACTGGATGACCTTTAAGGTCCCTTCCAACCCAAGCCTTTCTATGATTCTCTGATTCTAGGACTCTATGAGTCTGTAATCCTATGATTGTATGATCCTATGATTCTAGGATTTTATGGTCATGAGCTCTGATTCTTGACTGGACTATTTTTCTGACTGTAGGTGCAGACCTCAAATAGGATAGAAATGATATCTGCAGCTCAAGAGATTACAGTCCTTAAATATTTATTTAAGGAAAGCTCTACTTTAATAAGCTGCAAATGCAAGCAATAGGACAAGGAAAATATGCGATGTGCTGGAAAAAACGGCCATGAAGTATGTACAAGTATGTGTTGGCTTTGCTCCGCAGACTTTCCAAGTACCTGATGCTCTAAGCAATTTTCTTGGAATGCATTATCAAATTATAAACACATATTTAACAAATGGAGTAAGCATTTAAGGATGTCAGTTGTAAGTGTAAGGGAATATCCAGAAGAAAAGTGCTTGCCCATTGTAGAGTAATGCATGTGTGTGGTATTCAAAATATATAACTGAGGTAACAAAATACCCTACAGCATATGACTAGCAAAATCATAGATGTACAATGCTACTGATCTGGCTGAAAATATGTTTAGCGGAGAACTAGAACATTAAATGAATGAAATTTTGGATCTTAAGTAAGTGAATGAATTCTTTGTTTTCCATTCCAAGAATGTATCAAATAGGAAAACAGAATCACTGTCTAAACAATACTTAATTTTATTGATTTTTTTTTTTTTTTTTCTCTTCTGGGAATATTTCAATTGGAAAATTTTTTTTTTTTTTGTTTCATTTTCTTGCCTGAAAACTGACATCTTTCCATGAATAAGATTTTTGTGCTGAAATCATATAGGATTTCAGGGGAAAAATCTCATGTTAATGGTAGAGAGAATGAGTGACAAAATACAACTCCCTAACTATACATTAGTTAGAATCATAGAATTACCAAGGTTGGAAAAGACCTCTAAGATCATCCAGTCCAACCATACACCTACTACCAATATTTTCCACTAAACCATGTCCCTTAGTACAACATATACGTTCTTGTAGTGGGGGACCCAAAATTGAACAATTGAACAATTGAAGATATGGCTTCACGAGTGCCGAGAGGGGTGATCACTTCCCTGCTCCTGATAGCAACGCTATTTCTGACACAAGCCAGGATGCCATTTGCATTTTTTGCCACCTGGTCACACTGCTGGCTCATGTCCAGCTGAGCATTGACTAACACACCCAGGTCCATTTCTTCTACACAGTTTTCCAGCCACTCTGCCCCAAACCTGTGTTATTGCCTCTGGTTGTTGTGGCTAAAATGCAGGACCCAGCATTTGGTCTTGTTGAACTTCATTCCATCGGCCCCAGCCCAGCAATCCAGCCTGTCCAGATCCCTCTGTAGGGCCTTCCTACTCTCAGGCAGATCAACACTTCCTCCCTACTTGGTGTCATCTGCAGAGTTACTGAGGATGCACTCAGTGCCCTCATCCAGGTCATCAATAAAGGTACTGAACAGAACAAGCTCCAGTGCCAACCCCTGGGAAGCATCACTCATGTCTATTCGCCAGCTGGGTTTAACTCCATTCACCACCACTCTGGGCCCAGCCTTCCAGCCCATTCTTTACTCAGTAAAGAGTGTATCTGTCCAAGCCATAGGCTGCCAGCTTCTACAGAAGAATACCATGGGAGACAGTGTTGAAGGCTTTGCTGAAGGTAGGCTATACCAACAGCCTTTCCCTCATCCACTAAGCAGGTCACTCAAGCACAGGAGGTCAAACATGTTGGTCAAACAGGATCTGCCTTCCGTGAACCCATGGTATCTGGACCTGATCACTCCTTTGTCCCTTATATGCTGTATAATCTTCCTCGAGATGACCTGCTCCATGACCTGACCAGGCACTGAGATCAGATTGGTGGTCCTGTTGTTCCTCAGATCTTCCTTACAACCCTTCTTGTAGATGGGAGTCACGTTGGCAAGCCTCCAATCCTCTGGGATCTCTCTGGTTGACCAGGAAAACTGATAGATATTGGAAAGTTGCTTGGCAATCACCTTCACTAGCTCCCTCAGAACCCTCATGTGGATCCCATCTGGCCCCATGGACTTGTGGCAGTTCAGGTGGAGTACAAAGTCTCTTAACTGTTTCCTCCTGAATCATGGCAGGTTGATCTGCTCTCCATCTGAGACTTCCAGTTCAGAGGGTAGAGTATCCTGTGGATAACTGGTCTGACTTCCAAAGATGATAGATGTAAAGAAGGCACTGAGAACCTCAGCCTTTTCTTTATCCTCAGTGGTCACATTTCCTGCCATATCCAGTAAAGGATGGAGATTCTCCTTAACGCTCCTCTTAATGTTAATATATTGGTAAAAGAGTTTTTTATTCTCTTTTACCTCAATGGCCAAATTGAGTTCAAGCTGGACTTTTGCCATTTCTCCCTGCACATCCTAACAACTTCTTTATACTCTCCCCAATTCGCTAGTCCTCTCTTCCACAGAAGGTAGATTCTCTTTTTCTGCTGGATCCTCATGGAAAGCTCCCTGTTTATCCACAGCAATCTTGTATTTGCATCACAGGTGTTTCAGGCTAAGGCCCCTGCTTTCATAGTTATGGTTTACTGTCTTCTGTTGAAATTAAATGTAGTGATTTTAAATCTCTTCTGCCTTCGTTTTTAAGTCTCTTGAGAAAAGGAGGGTTGGGGAAAACCTTATTGCTATCTACAACCGCCTGAAAGGAGGTAGTAGCGAGGTGGGGATTGGCCTCTTCTCTCAGGTAACAGTGGTAGGATAAAAGGTAATAGCCTCAAGTCTCATCAGGCGAGGCTGAGGTTGGATATTAGGAACAACTTCTTCTCAGAAAAAGTGGTGAGTCATTGGAACAGGCTGCCCAAGGAGGTACTCAAGAAACCTGCAGCCATCCCTGGAGGTGCTCAAGAAATGCGGAGCTATGGCACTGAAGGACATGTGTCTGAGGAGCATGGTGGGGATGGGCTAATGGACTCAATGGTCTTTTCCAACCTTAATGATTCTATGATTTTAAACATACATTTTGCCTGACTGTAAGTGATATTACAGAAGTGTTTCAGTCTTTTACTAAATCTGTTACTAACTCTTTTTCCTAAATAGCACATGCCCATGCCTTTGATTTTTGTGTACAGTGTGCGGAGAGGTGCTCAAGGACAGAAATGGGCCTGAGCTGTTGGTTCTGGTTGAGGATTGGATCTAGATCCCCGCAAGCTGAGGCTGTTGCTAATTGTTGTGCTATCAAAAGGGACTTCTAAAGCACTGCTGACCTGAGACACGTATCTTCACAGTAATAAGCTTATAAATAAACATTTCATGAAGATTGAGTTACAGACAAGAATTGTATGTGCATTTCTACACATTTCAACTCTGACTAACTAGGAGGAGAGAGTATGCAGTAACCACTCTAGCAGGCCAGCTATTTCTTTATGGCTATCAAACTATAAAGTTCTTACTGAGTAAAGGCGTCAGTATTCCTACAGACAGCAAATCATGTGGAGAAGGTGAAGATTTACTGCAAACATATGCAGCTGGGCACTACCTTTGCTGGAAATCATTGATGTTGTTGAAGGAAAAAGGGTTTGCTCATCTCACAGGCTATGATATTTTACACATTTCCCAGTATACTTCACAGCAAAAAACCACATGTAAATTTCTTCAAAAAATGGTAAACATAGTTGTAGCCAAATCCACTTAAGCCTGTGAATGAGGCAAACCCTGCATGCTTCCCACTTGGTGCCTGTGAGAGAAGCTCCTGTGTGGCAGCAGGATGTATTTTTGGCCAGGGAGGGATGAGGTCTGGAAGTAGGCTGACAGCTCTCCTCTGCCTCTGTAACGCTGAGTCCAAATTTCGTCATTATCATAGCTGGCTCCTTGTGAGTGTACCTGGTACTGTGCAGTGCTGGGAGAGAAAAAAAGCAACCCCTTGTTGGCAAATAATAGTTTAACACTTGAGATGTCTGGAAAACAAACAAAATAGGACAACAGAGTGCTTTGTGATTTACGTAACTACTTCTTTGTCACCATGTGCATGCCTCATAGGTGAAGAAGAGCCACTGAGCTGCTTGCACAATGGGTGCAAGGTGAGAGGTGGAGATTTTGTCCAAGGGCAGCAGTGGCAATGCAAAATGCCATGGAAGAATTAAAATTACTGAAGTGTGGAGTGGGCACTGATTATTCGGAGCAGTCAGTGATGAACTGCTGCTACAAAACTGCCCCCAGTCTCTGAACGGTGAATGACCATTCAGAACCCTTTAGTATCTCTCTACAGAACCCAGGGAGATACTAAACCCCAGTGCCAGAAATTTCAGCATGTGACCTAAAGCTCTTCAATTAGGGAAAGAGATTCATATATGATGAGGTAGAAAGAGCCCAAATTGGAGATTTATAAATTATGTCTGCAGATAGAGCAAAGAAGAAGCGCCCAATATTATCCTCTATTAGTAACACTATAAATCCTTACAAAATCTCTGAAAGCCAGTGAGTCTTGTTCCAAATTTGTGCTAGCATGTATGTTTAAGTAAATACTGCCCTGATTTAACTAACATACTGCACAGGAAAGGTATAATGAAAGGTATAATGAAAGCTGCCCACAAAGTGTGCAATTACTATGCACAGAATGAGCCCTCATTGTCGTTCCTTCTTGTGGGAAATGTGCTAAGCTCCAGGATATTGACCAATACTTTTGCTCCACAGAGTAAAATATTTTGCTGCAATGAAAAATTTTGGCTGGGAAATATTGACTGACTCTCACCGCATTTAAATGGTATTTTTATTGAGCAAATTGGAAGCAGTACATTCTATTTTCACTAAAGATCTGTAATGTTTTTAATTGATATTACCCAAAATGAGGTTTGACATAAAGTTGAGATATCTGTATTTACAAAAAAAATCAGCCTTCTTGTTGGACAGAACAGTCAGGAAGCAGCCATCCAGCACTTCTCATACCACTACAGATTTCAGATATTGTCACTCTTGATCCATTAACAAATAATGAGATGACACTTATAAACCAGTTGAAATCACGAACATCTTTCTTTGCTGTGAATCAGAGAAGCATATTGCAAGTCACACACAGATGAAAGTGCCAGTGGTTCTGTAAGAAAAACAGATATTTATTCCTGGAGAGATTCCTAAAGGAGATACTTTTTTTTCCTGTGTTTTACAGAATTATAGAATCATAGAATCATAGAATGGCCTGGGTTGAAAAGGACCACAATGATCATCTAGTTCCAACCCTTTTGCTATGTGCAGGGTAGTCAACCACCAGACCAGGCTGCCCAGAGTCACATCCAGCCTGGCCTTGAATGCCTTCAGGGATGGGGCATCCACAACCTCCTTGGGCAACCTGTTCCAGTGCATCATTGGAAGCTCTCATAGTCTGACTATGCATGTGGACTCAGACATCTCTCAGCAGGGACAGGGTTTGGTCAGGCCAGCTGTGCTGTGCGTAGGTCTGATTTTAAGACCCCCTGTTCCCTCAGTTCACCATTTTGCTTCTTCTCTCACCTACAAATGGAAGAGATCTTTATTTACATTGAGACTTTGGGCAACAGATGCTCCCTTTCAGTAATGAAACAAACAAGGTCTGCAGGCACTGCTTATCATTATACACAAGGTGCTCACAGTGCTATAGGAATTGCTAGGGAATGTTTCCCTGGTCTCACTCTGAGAGACCTGCATGTGTGCTACAGGATAAGTAGAAATATAACAGTACCATTTATGTTGCTTATTTTCATAAACAACAGAACATTTATCAGACTAGCTCTGGATTCCCTCTCATAAGAAAGGACAGGGGGTACATTTGACTCAAAGAAATGCACAGTGCTTATTGCTTCTTCCTCTCAGCATTAGGTGATAACATCCCTGACAGATTTTTTGCATTTTGCTAATGCCACCTATTTTATTAAACCCCTTATGTAAAACCACATCAGTAGTTCTGAGGGAAAATAATATCCCCACCAATTTAGATATAGTCAAATCAAAACCATTTTCACAAATGACTGGCAGATTTTTGCATTCAGTTTACATGCTTGGGTACATTTGTTTTTTGTACTTAGTTGTTTTTAATGAGTAAATTTGTTTAGACAATGGGGAACTTAAATAACTGTAAATATTTTCTGGGTGGCTTTTAAAAAGAGGACTCAAGGACTACTCAGAATGAGTTGACATACAACAATCATAGCAGCCTTTTTATTTTCTTTAGCCTCCAGCATACATCATATACATCATACAGTGTGTTTTTTTCCATCCCCAGGGATTTTTTTTTTTGTAAGTTCCAGCAGAGGAAAAGTAACATGGCTGCAGTATCTGGAAGGAGCCCTGATCCACCATCACAGCCTCACTGCAGCCTGGACATGGGCTCTTATTGCAAAATATTCCCAAGACTGCTAAGTTTCTCAAGAGAGCTCAACCAATTGCAACAGTGAAGTTTTCTTGGCCTTATCCTATTTTTCCATCTTGCAATGAATGTAACTTCTTAAGGCTGAATCTAATTTATTTGCCACAATAAAATTATCACACACGCAAAAGATGTCAGACCCAAGTTTTGAAATCCTTACTCAGATCTAATTAAGCAAAAGTCCTGGCTTTAATTAGAAAAAATACCTTACACTCCCAACTCATCTGCAATTCTTCACACAGACACAATTAAGTTTTGCAGTGGAAATAAATTTCAATATTCCACCACAAATTAAAAAAAAAAAATCAGCATGTGAATGGTGATCTGCTGAAATGAAGAGCTCTTCCAATGTTTTGAGTTCTGAAGTTAAAAAATACATATTCTTAATATTAGATTTTATGTGAGAAGTAAAATTTCTAAGCCATTTAACTAGCAGCATATGCCTGGGAATTCTTGTGGTTATACACCATATTTCTGATGCTTGCCCTATACATCAGGTTTCCCCTTAATGTGACTGGAATGAGACTTTCTCTGGCAGTACCCTTTGTGGTACACAGCAGTTTCACCAGGTTCACTTCCCAGTTTTGCAGCTATGTCACATTCGTTCACAGAAAATATAATAGAAACCAAAAGTCTCAATTCTTCCCAATGTTTGCATGTACACGGCAGGAATAACATGACAACAACAAAAAAATGATTCCATTGAAATTAATTGAACTACTCGTATGAGTAAAAACTTGGCCTTCTGATTTGTATCAGATGTACAGAGGATGGTCTCAACATTTCAGCACTCTCGTAATTTAATAAAAATGTCTGCATGCTGAAGAGGAAAGGCTGAATACAAGAGATTCCTCTGCCAGACTGGTGAAAGCTTAGAGCAACTGTACAGATTTAGGCTGAAGAAACACACAGACACTTGTGCCACGCTTCAGCTCATCTGGTATGTGCAAGGAACCATAATTACAAACACAGGAATGTCTGACATGTACTTGCCCAAATAACGCTGTTGTATCTCTGCCAGATCAGGCAGTAAATACATCATTGTGGAGTTACAGCACAGATAATATGAAAACAATTATCGTGGCTATTTTGGGCACTTCTGTGGGGCACTCACGTTTGCTGGCCTGTGTAAACTCTTTTTCCCCAAATTCAAGCCAATGCGAACACCAAGCACTTGAGAGGTCACTTTAAAGTCAGATATTGGCCCAGTTATATAATGGTGAGGAGTGATTAAAGGAACAGAGGGAAGAACAAGATCAGACAGGATAGTGAAGAGTGTTGATCAGAAATTTGCTATAAACTAGGCTGTAAATCAGCTTCAGTCAACTAAAAAATGTGTTTTCAATAGTGCTAAGTTCTACCACACAAAATTTAGAGACATTACATTAATGTATAGCTACTATAGAACTCATGTTCATTGATTTGTGTGACCTCACCTGTGGGTTTTGTGAAGACTTAGAAGGATGTTATTTTATCACAAAACCACCACATAAACTTCATCATCATTAGAAATCCAATTTGTTCTCTTGAAGCAAATCACCACCAGCAACAAACTGCAAAAAATGATGACAGATCTGCAAGATGTTGGGAGGATGGAAGTTTCCTAAAACTTTATCCCTTTTTGAAGACAGAAGAAAACATAAAAAGGTCTCAAATATGAAACTCAGAGAGACTTAATATTTATCTTTCACACATAGATAAATTAACATATTCACCAGCTCAAATATAGATGAGAACACTACTGAATTATTGCAGTGGCTTCTCAAAATATATGAACATGTTCATATACATACACAGAACTGTATTTAATCACCACTAGAGTAACCAGCTATAAAAGACTACTTAAATATCTGAGGTAGGAGAGATATGTTCCTCTTCTCAGTGAGTTGTAATGTACTAATTGATAATTTACTCTATCCATACTTCAGACACTGGCTTCTGCAGTATGTGAGATACTCAGAGAATGACTGAAAGGTATGCACATCTGTGATTTGAACAGGCACGCACTACAAGTCTTAAACTGTTTCCTATGTGAAACTTCTTAGGACTATTTACTGCCACAACCAAACTCTGCTGTCAGAACCACAGTCCACCTTTCAGTGCACAACTATAAACACCAGAGTTTTATGTAGAACTGCACATTCATGTGCCCTGCACTGAAACGACATGGCCAAACTCACAGTGCAAGGAATCCTTTCCCAAATGCATTAAGCTGAGTCTGGAGTTAGTTGAGCTTGTCATTGGGCAGAGCGGGTGACTGGAGCCACAGGCTTTCCAGCTATGCAGCATCACCTGTCCATGGGTAGCATTGGAATGCAGCCCCAGTGCACTCGCAGCTGTGCCGGGCAGAGGGCATGGCATGGTCACTCCTCAGCTGGGAGATGCTAGCCAGAAAGAAGCTCAGCCACTGGGAAGCTGAAATCCATCCTGAAGTCAGTCTTCTCAATACTGCTGTTTCATTTTCTGTTCAAAGCACATTGTTAAACACATGGGAAAACACCTACCGTGAACCAGGTTTTCAAATATTTCAGAATTTGCTGGTGGGCCCAGATTTTTCTGAAGCTCTGCTAGGCACCAAGTTCTAACAAATGCTACAGCCTGACCATACTGTGTTCATGCCCAGACTATCAGAGGAACTCGGCACACAACACATCATCCTCCATGAGGCATCCAAAATGAAAATAACTTTTTGAGAATGGCCCCCTGGAGATGGGAGAACGGGAGAAAGAGGCAGGCAAACGTAACTGAGAATTTGCCTTCTAGAAGTACATGTATGCGGATTGTGAAGTGTTATGTATAGGAGCATAATGCTTTAAATCAGTATCAGATTCTCCACACGTTTACTATTTACATTATCCACACATGTGTAGTAGGTCTAATCTGACACAAATATTGCTCATCTGTGTGTATGTAGTGTCAATATTTGGCGTTTGTGGAGCAGAACTCAGCAAGAACATGCAGCCCTCCTTATGTGCCATATCCTTCCAAAGTTTTAACACCGTGCATGACTCAAATGGCACAAAATACCCATGAAAAATCTAAATATGAAGTCACAGAATCATTAAGGTTGGAAAAGATCACTGTGATCATCTAGTTCAGTCATCAACATGTCACCACATTGTCCACTAAACAATGCTGGGCAATGAGTGCTGTGCTTGTTCTCAAGGATCAGCTACCTAATACTAGGGCAGTCATTCCAAGGAAGGAGTTTTTTGAAGCTTTTTGAAAGAAATACAACACAGTAACGGCACCTCTCTTACTTAAGAACATATCAGTACCACAATGATTAAATGCTCCCACGGTTGACAGCGACAGTTGACAACTCTGTTGAAACTAACCCAGTCTTTACGGCGTAGACATGCCTGTTCATGCTGCAAATGTCTTTTCCATTTTCTTCTCCTTTATTTGGCATAAAACCATTTTTTAGCATACTTTTAAAGTTTGGGATAATTAGACTATTGATCCTGAAACCTGAGCCATCATGGTGTGGATTCAAGGCTCCAATCTGTGCAATCCTTAATGGTTTACAAGCTCCATACACTCATTTCTTATTGGAGATGTGTGGTATTTTACTGCATATTTGCACTGAAAAATTCTGCTGGGGAAAATCGCAGCAAATGCTAGCAAACGCTTACATGTTTTGTAAGGAGGGGAAGACTCCAATTTTTAGAGTTCTTACCTGCTGTAGCCCAGGTTATAACACTCTGCCTGACATCTGGCACAACAAAAAAAATGCAAGTCTGACTTCCAGAGAAATTATTGTACTCTCTTTTGAACTGAGAATCACTTACGATCTCCTCCAAGATACTGTAATTCAAGAAAGAAAGAGAAGCCAGGAGACTGCACAGACAAACCACCTAGTTTACAAGCAGCATTTCCTGAAATTCTATTTGTTTTCCTTTGCAAATCCACATACCATGCTGAACTACTCCAAAATCTATGCACTACTGCACCACATGTTCAATTATTGTTCTGTTTTTTTTTATCAGAGGATGGTCTTTCTACAAGTTATTGTTTTACTCAGAATCAAATGACATCTAGATAAGAAACTGTTTTGGTTCATAAATTGTAAATACTGTGTGACTTTTGCAGTTCACTGTTTTTAAAAACCTGTTATGTGGCAAAATAATTTGAAACAATCTGGTACAGTGCGGATCAGTGGACTCCTATGACATATATGACTAATCTGGGCTAAGAAAGAGGAAGAGAAATGATGCAAAAGGGGCTGTTTCAAGGAAACAAGAAACATCCTGACTAGTTGTGTTCCACTGGCTGCTGGGGTTGCAATGGAGATGCCCTTCTCCCCTCAAAGATCAGATACTAGCTTATGAATTCAGAACAAAATATGATTTAAGCTCATAAAAAGTTTACCCGCCAACAAATGTAATTTGGTTTTGAATTAGTGAATCTTAGGGGGAAAAACAATGCACAAGCTGAAACAGAAGATTAAATTTTGCTTTCATGACAGAGTAGTTGGCTTGTCAAGTGGAAATTTAACAAAAGCTGTGGGTTTATGTAAAACAAAGCCTTCTACAAGTCATCTTACTCAAAACTATTCATTTTGTGCCTGGGGCATTGCCATCAAAGGGAGATTTTGCATTAATTAAGTAATGTTGCAGATAACTATTGCAGACAACTCTTCTTTTTAAGACAATATTTGTGCAATTTCTATTCATCTGACATCCAACAGTGTCCTTCCTTCCTACACATGACTTTGTCTTAAATACCATGGTAGTACATAGTAGAATGGAACCAAGAAATCCAGGATGGGCTTTGGTTCTGAAAATGAATATCTAATGGAGGTTACACTGAGATCACGTGGAGAGGATCTCTATGAAGGTGCCAGCATGGTTGCCTGGGCTTTGAACTGATAAAGTAATTATGAATATCTCAAAATTTAGAGAAATTATCCTTCTCAACTGAAAACTTTATTTTCTAAAAGGTGCCCCTTTCTGAATAGACAATTTTTGATGTTAGAGAAACTTCAGACAACTAACAAGGGCATAACAAATAACACTGGGTTTGCAAAATCCCATCAGTTGAATAGTTTCAGCAACTAAGCCAGCTTATCAAAAGAAGCCACATTAATACATCCTGCTGCTCATATTGCAAGCAGGTTGTAAAATATGTTGGTTTTGGTGAGGTTCCAGTTAGTCTTGCCAGTACAAAGTATGACATGCCTTCAGGATCAGTAGTCACCTGTTCTATCTCATTCAGTAGCATCTCTCCCTCGGTGTAGCTACGAGTTCTGAGAAAGGCTTGAAATTTCCCCTAGATCCATCTCTGTAAGTCCAATTGCTCTCTGGTTAGAAGAGAAATGTTACAGCATAAATGATGAGTTCACTCCAAGGTAGCCTACAGGATAGCGTTGAAAGCTATCCAACTCTCCCCGCATCAAGTAGAGTTGACACTCTAAAAACATCATTTTGCCACAATAGGGCTTGTAATTAACTCTCTTGTGCCAAAAGTCACAGCTGAACTTTAACAACCTTGCACAAGGCTTGATCAGAACCTTCTCTTCCTTACAACTCAGGTCATGTGGTACACTGGTGATATGTCTCTGCTCACAAAATCTCTGCTCCTACCTGTGCACCTGCTTGAGTAGGTCCAGTTTTTCAGATCAGGGCCGAGGTTCACGATAGGGCCCCTGCAGCAACAGAGATTTCTGCAGCCATTATTCTTCACAATTACCACACTTATGCAGCTGTTTCTGTTTGCAAACACCTTCTGAGAATGTCTCTTCTGCCTCTGAACGTTTAAATGTTCTTTTCCCAGTATATCCTCTCCTAGGTCTACTCATTGTTGATTTGTTTCTTACTCACAGTTAGATATTTCTAAGTTTCTATGCCCTCTGCCCATGTATCTTGGCAATTAAGTAGTAGCTGGATATACACAAAATGTAAGGAAACAATTCAAGATCTCCACTCAGGTGCCATTGCCCTTGGCAACCAGTTTCCTCAAACATCCACACATATTCTTTCCTTTTGTTCAAAAACCTAATTCAGAATAGCAGAACAGAAAGCTTGAGAGTAAGACAACAAACTGGCCTACAAAATCCAGCAGTTTAAATGAACTTTCTACCTTTCCCTACTAAAGCATTCATAAGCATGGTAGCCAGATACTCCCATAATTAATGATTCATTAGCAGCATATTCATTAGTAATAAGCGCTAGTGTCATGTCAATAGTGCATCTAAATTGAGCTAATTACATTAGTTGATGCCTCATATTTTATGAGTATAATTTATTCCCCATGGGTTAAATCCTTGGCTTCCCTCCCAGGGGAGGGAAACAGTGTGGGTACTTTATTCTCCATTGGGGAATGTCACCATCAGCCCCCTCAGGCCTGCCCTGCAGCCTTCAGATTGCTGTTGCTGTGACATTTCCCAGTTTCTCCTGTGCACAAGACAGCAAAGGATCCTCATCCCCCGTTTTGCTTTGCACTCTTGATACTTACTTAGCCTGAGTGCCCTCACCATCTGCTGCTGTGCTGTCTCAAACACCACGGGAGAGAGGCCACCAAGCTCTGCATGCAGACATGCCAGTTGCTGCAGACATCTCTGGGAAAAGAGCTCATATTATTCTTGCTCAGTATCCTCATTTGTTTTAGTGTTAGCCTAACTCTCTGAGAGTCGCTACAAGCTTTTAAGAGTTTCAGGGCATTCAAAAACACATGAAGCCTCCTGAGATATTGTCCTGCATTGGTTAAATCCCAAGCGCAATTAATGTTATATATTTGATTGTCTTCGAGCTCCTTCACAGAGGAGTGTATGTGTCCATTGGTGTGTGGCTATTGGACCCCACAGTATAAATGGATGCAGTGCTACTGTGAAAGGCCCAGCCTGGTTAATGGAGGGGATGGCATCGTGGAACACAAGCATGGCTCACATACGTCTCAAGCCTCTAGATGAAAGCAATATTTTGTTTTGAGTTAATCAAAAAGTACAACTTTCAGAAGTGTCCCTCTCTATTAGGTATGGAAAAGGAGGACAAATCTTTGAAACAGCAAAATAATCTTTATTAAAAATAGAGAAAATAAGAACAAATTCCTCTGTAAATATTCTGACTTGCTTCTTCTTCACTCTTTGTCCAAATGTGGTTGCTAATGCCTTTGTATTCCCATCTGCTGGTTGCCCACATTTAGTAGTCTACCTCTAAGACAAAAATTCTGGGCAATAGAGACATTCATACTGTCTAAGTTCAGGAACCTCACTTGAGTGAATAATTTATCCCAGACAATTAACCTGGACTTTTCCTGTAGTCAGTGGAAAAAGATACTTCCAGGCATATATTCAAATCTCTTCAATTAAGTTCCTAAGGTGACACATCAGATGCAATCTTCTTATTTGAATTTGGGCAGAGTGATTTGCTTTCAAAGGGAAATTTAGAAAGCTCGTGTACAGAAGTAGCCTTGCACATATCTTATCATCGCTCTTTTTGGAGTGCATTAAGTGTTAAGTACAAGCACTGTACTCTTTGCCTAATGTATTAAAAAAGAATCCACCGAGTGTATACAAAATAAAATGATGGACTTGTATTTCTGAAAACATGCCACACCAGTTTCCTCTGGTAGAAATACCCCACAGAGGGCAATATGACACAATTGTGAGGATTTCAGGACCAGCCATGAAGCCAGGACATTGCTAAGCGTTAGATCACCTGCTGGCACAAGCCCTGAGTGGGATTCCATGCTCTCCTGAACTAGCAGGAACAGAGGGAAAATTTGCTCATCAAGCCAAGTGGGTGAGTATTCCCTTAGATACTTCAGCTGTGCTTGAAGGAGTGAACCCTGGGGACTCTGCTACACACTGTGCACTATAAACACCCAGGTATTTTATGAAGGCTCAAGAAATGGTCATGGTTTGTGGTACAAAAATCAGCTTCAGTGGTGGAAGGAATATCAAAGGGCAGATTTACACTTTTGCTGCAAGCTGTCTGCTGCACCTTGATGAATTTCAGGATGTTTTGGTGCCGAAAAATCAAAGAGTTTTGGCATTGTCTGCACAGGGTCGGGATCTTTCTGTGAGTGTCCTCTCAATCTCTGCTTCTCAAAGTGCTGAAAACAAAGGAATAAAGACCTCAAAGTGACTCAAAACACAGGAGAGATTCAAGACAGGTTAAAAAGAGAAGCCATTCATCACAGTCTGTGGAAAAATCTAAAGGAAGCCTTGACATAAAACAAATCTCATACCTGTCCCTACCAGAGAATCATATTACGTCTGTACTGACTGACATAGTATAGCTGGTGCAGTCTAACACTACTGTATAAAAACCTGTCATGTTAATTACACTATTCAAAGATTCATGAAAATAATTTTAGAAGATCTTTCCATGCAAATTTGATTACAATTACGACACAATGATGTTAGTACTATTTTTCACTTTAAAATGCTAGAACCAAGTGTAGTGAATAAATGATTGTTTTGCTTAAATTGAAGTAATAGGGAAATATAATAAACTGGGGAATAAAACCATATTGTTCTACAGAAACATATTTCAATATAATTTTATTGTGTCTATTTTACTGTCAGCTTAGCAACATTTGAGACCCCATAATGAAAATATTTTATTTGATTTATTCATTCTACTTGAGACCATGAATCTTGAGTTAACACTGCAGGGACAGGGAAGTTTAGGAATCCAGTGGTCTCAAATGAATGTCAGTTAGCTAAGGAAGGTCTATTAATAATGGAAGCTTCAGGCAAACGTATAATGCAATCCCTTTAGATCACAACACAGAGTTCATGTTATCTTGGGAGTCATTTGATGAAGAGATGTTTTGTTATAATGAAGAGAATATAGTATACACTAACAGAAAGAAAAACGTATATTGTGCTTTCCATATGTGGCAGTATGGCTACTGCTACATACAAAATAGCAAAAGAGACCAGTGGCAGAGAAGGTAATGAAGACTTCAGAAGTAATTTCTAGTTTTCTAATTTTCCAATCTGCATATTTTAATAATTTAAAGAATTGAATTAAAGTAAATTATATTTAAAATAGTTACTTTTTTTTCAAATAACTTTAAAAAAATAAAACATATTAAAATATAAATTAAGTAGAAATTATTATGTATCTGGTGATTACCTAAATACAGAAAATAAAATTTTATTAGGGCCCAATCCTCCATCTGAATTAGCAACAAAACTGAATTCCAGGAGAATCAAAAGTGTAAGTGCTGAATCACTAGTATCTAATTTTTTCAAAATAATTCATAAACATTTAAAAAATAGTCCTTGTGATTTTAATAGCTAGGAAAATTTTAAAAATGTTTTTTGTGCATGCTATGAATGGATTGTATCAAAGTCACATAGCGAATTGGGAGGATAGTAGGATTAAATTACAGCGTTGCTAAGCCAGCCTCAGAATACTATTAGAATAGTGTTTCAGTCTAGGATGAATATCAGGAGGTGAAGGTGGGCAGAAGTTATGCTCAAGTTCTGGTGTAGAGACATGCAGCTCTGTGCTCATCACAAGAGATGCTCAGGTTCCCTTATCCAAGATCACAAGTGGGACCTCTGCTTGACTGGAGTGAGCTATTTGTAAATGTATTATGTAAAGAACAAATTCAGCCAGGGCTGCATACAGGGGCAGCTCAGCAGTCCAAAAACAAGGTGCAAGGTGTGTTGATGATGAAGGATTGTGGTATTCCCTCTGCACACAGGTAGATGCCCATAGGTTTGTCTGCATGGCCAAGGCAGTGGGCTCAGGTAAGATTAGTATTGATGGAAGATGCTTTGGACTGCCACTCTTTGGATGGATTTACTGAGAGATTTACATAGTGTGATTGAATGGGCAGAAGACACTGACAGACATGTGGGTTCACTGACTTTGTGCATATGACACCCATCTGGCCCTTATTTGCACCAGCAGCATTGTGTGGGTGCCAGGTGCAAGGGGCCACTGAGGTTGTCAGCTGCAGCCCAAGCCTGTGCATGCCCTTTTGGCCATGCAGCACCTGACCTGACTGGGCATAGTGTGCCTTTTTGTTGGCCTTTTTGTGGGGATAACCACACTTGTGCAGGTAAGAGGACCACAGCAGTCCTGTCACATGGGGCAGCCATTGCCTCCAATCACCTCCTTAAGTCACTTTGTGCTGGTTGCATCATTTTTGCCAGTGACAAGCTGCACCCACGTGGAATATTTTCTGGTGTCAAAGAGAGCTGTCAAGATCACTTTTGACATTCAAGAAGGCAGAAAAGTGTTTCAGAAGAAGACCTGGATGTACTCAAACACTGATGAAATATTGGGCCCAGACATTTGGGAGTTTTTCAGAAAGACTGTGTTTCATCAGGACCTTTGTAATTCCATTCTCCAAAACAATAAAAAGTGAGAACATTTCTTCTTTTAAATATTAAGAAGAAATAAATTGACAATAATATTAGTCCTATCCACCTGCCTATTATATTTTGCATATAGCCAGCATCACCTGCTGTGTTGTGAAAATCTACTTGCTCAAGCCATCATTATCTTGCAACCTAGTTACAGAATACATTTGATTCCTTTCCTTTCACTTGCTGTTAAAATTTGACATTGGCAGAAATGCACACTGTCCTTTGGCAGTGGCCTATCTCCCACCTTATTTTATTGCCTTACTGAGCCTATTTCCTAGTGCACTTTTTGGTAGCAATCCACAAAATATATGAATGCAAGTTTCTAGGGATGCAGTTAATCAAAGTGAATCATCCTGAGTCATCCTGAATTACTTCAGTCTTGCCTCTTGTTAAGGCAGAGAAAGTCACAGATATGTCTTTTAAGTTAGCTAATTATCCTAACAGATTTTAGTCCTGTATAGAAAATGATGCTGGGAGGCTTTATTTGCCAAAGCCCATGAAAGGTCACCTTCTCAAGTCCTATGTGGTTGTCTGCTGGCTGCTCCTTAAACAGTGGCTTCTATCCCAGCTTTGAGAAAGGAAAGAGTTTCACTCTTGGGACTTAATAAGGTACATTTATGTCATAGGGATCATAACAAAGCAAAAAACAAATGTTTTCATCCTAGATTGAATGCTTGGGGAACGTCCAGCATGATGAGGTATCTGAGAAAGACTGTTCAGAAAGCTGTATCTTTTCATTTACCAGCTCATGGAAGAAAGCCAAGCATCTGTCATCTAGCTTTGTGCGGTATTCTCGAATTTTTGTACTATTAGTTATTAAAGCTGGTCCTAACATGAACTTGTGAGATGGAACCACATCGAGGTATGTCAGCTGGGGAATGTGCCTGCCAGCTTATATCTGCAGTCAAAGAAACCATGGTTACTACAAAAGCAAAAATACAGTACAATCATGAGTGAATTCAAGGGTCTGTGCACAAAAAGCAACACTGACTATATTGACAAGCATTCTATCTAAACATACAGAATGGCCAGGTTTTTACAGCATATGGTAATGTATTTACTTCAGTAAGAGTAGGGACCGTGTTGGGCTGACAGCTGCACTAAGTCCTGAGAATCTAGTGGATTACAGCTGTCAAAATACTGATAGTACTGGTAAACAACTGATTTGGTTTTAGCATTTCATATCAGTTCTGAGGGAACTGATTAAATTGGCATCTCAATTTTTGAGTTTAATTTCCTTCCTCACTACTTCATTTCAAAATTCCTGAGGCTTTCATCCGCTAATCCCTTTTATAGACTTCGCATCTGCTGTCATGCATGTAAGAGAGAAGCTATTTGCCAGTATGGCTGTAGAGAGGCACTTCTTTGTTTCAAAAACATCATGATTTTTGGAAGTGCTTAACATTCTTACTTGCAGCTGGTTAACACTTTTAAATGTTGTTCTTCAGCTATGACCACTTTGGGAGAATCAGTGAACGCTTCTGTAGCCTGAAGGGTTTGGCCTACATGATGCAGATCCATTTCAGGAGAAGACCTAAGCAGACTTTTGTCCTCTTTTCTACTTTTCACAGGTGTTGAGCCCACAAGGGACCTCTATAATTTTCCAGCATCTTCTCTGAATGCAGCCACAACCAGTACCAGGACTAATGAATGCGCCACAGAGTGCATCTTCCTCATAGACAGCACCGGTCTTTTAAAACATCCTAAAACACAGAATTATTAAGACAACTGACTTTTTTCCCTTGGGGCACAGATAAGACAATTCAGAACTCATTGAAGCAAACAGACAGGATGTTTAGAAAGAAAAATGCATTGTGGGGAGACAGTCTGTCACATACCACCACAGGCATGTCTTTTAAATTGTATAAGGAAGTTCTTCATCACTTTTAATGGGGAAAAAAAGCAATTTACCTACATCTTCCCAACTTACATTTGACCCCTATTTTAATGAAAGAGATAGAATCTAGGAACCAAAGCTCTGTTTACAAATAGCACAATAAAATCCACGTAGAATTTGTTATTAGCTGCGGGGTTTTTTGTTCATACTTATCTGGCTGGTCTAAACAAATAAAATCATTAATAATTAAATAATGAACATCAAACTAAGGAAATATTGACATTGTAAAATCTTCCCTAAAGATCCTTTCTGAAAATTCCTTACTGGTTTTTCTTTTGGCTGTATTACAGCCATTTCTTGTTTTGCAGAGCTCGAATGTCCTTGGTGCTGACAGGACAATTTAAATGTAACAAATATAATATAAAAAAGGCTGACTTTGTCATGGCCAATGTCTTCTTTACACTGTGACATGAAATTAGAAGTGAGAAGTAGGTTTAAGTTGGGGTTTACTGAAAGATTTCTCACTTAAAATCATAATTAGGATATTGAAGTCTAACAAAAGATGAAGATTCAAATGGCATGGAGTTTAACAGCAGTGATTGGAGAGCATTTTGGGGCATGGTTAATGAATAGCAGGACAAAGAAGAAGAATGGATTAGAAAGACAAATAATTCTCTTCAGAGTGATTTCTCAAATTTCTGTATACTATTTAGAAAGAGGATTGTTAATAATTAGGGTCTTGCAGCTCGTTTTGAACTCTTATGTCATTAACTTGGCTAAGAAGCAACTCTATTAAACAAGTTATGAGAAATGTGACATTATTCAGTTTACTCTTCAGGCTATGGCTGCTTATGTTTACCTATGCTGAAGTCCTTAAGAAATACAAAAATGCAAAGTAATTGTATATTTATTGTAACTTCTACACTCTATCATTAGAACCCTTGCGGAAATGGTTCATATAGGACCATGCCAAAGACCTTGCACAAGTCCAAGTAGGTGACATTAGTTTTCTTCCTTCATCCACTGTTGCCCCTATTCCATCACCGAAGGCTACCAGACTGATCAGTCACAATCTGCCCTTGGTGAAGCCAGTACAGCTGTCTCAGATCAGTTCTTCATCTCAAATGTGCCTCAACATCTCTCCAAGGAGGATCTGCTCCATGATATTCCCAGGCATAGCTGTGACACTCACCAGCCTGCAGTTCCCCAGGTCTTCCTTTCTGCCTTTCATAAAAATGGGAGTAATATTTCCCTATTTTAAGTCACTGGGAACTTCACTGGACAGACATGACTTTTTGAACATGATGGTGACTGACTTGGCAACTACATCAGCTGGTTTTCTCACAATCCTGGGATGCGTTGTTATCAAACTCTATAGATTTGTATGTGGTCACTCTCACGTGTTCTCAGACTTGCTCTTTCCTTACACTGGGAAGGATTTTACTCTCCCAACCCCTGCCTGGAGTTTCAGAGACATGAGAAGCCTGACTGCCAGTGAATACTGAAGCAAAGAACTTGTTAAATACCTCAGCCTTCCCCGTGACTGTTGTTGCCAGTTCTCCCTTCTCCTCCCTTATCAGAGGGGTGCACTGTCATTGGCCTTTCTCTTCTGACCAGTGTATCTACAGAATAATTTTTTGTTATTTTTAACAACAATCCCTTAACAAGTTCAGTTTCATCTGAGCTTTGGTTTTCCTAATCTAACTTCTACAGGCATGCTTGTTCTCTTCCCAGGCTGCACATTTCTGCTTCCACTAACAGCACATTTCCTTATTATCCCTTTGCTTGACTAGCAGATCCCCACTCAACCAGATTTGTTTCCTGCCTCCCCTAAGCTGGAATGTAGTAACTTAAAACTTTACTGGTGTAAAGGATCTATTTCTACACAAGACTGTGGATCCCTTATGGAAGACTGAAGATATTGTAAATGTTTAAATTTTGCAGTTAAATTGTTGAATAGGTCTGTGTCTAAATATACACTTGGCACTTCAGAGGCATCTGCAGATTTTCAAAACTATTGAATAACTTATATTTGTACACAAAGATACATATTTTAGGAACAAAGTTCATACACACAGGTTTTAGTATCCACATTTAAGAATTTATTAGCTATCTGAGATTTATTTAGAAAAGGAAAAAAAAACAACCCAATATCTTGAGCCAAATCAGGTTCATTCGGAATTTTCTTGCACTGACTGTTATTAACAGATGGATGTATAATTAGAATAGGAAGCCAAAGTGGAGACTGAGAAAATGATTCAGGGAGAAGTGTGAGAAATTAAATATGAAGAAGAGAGCAAGAGGGACAAAGGAAACAAGATGAAATGAGATATAGTCTGGGAGAGAAATGTTTTCTGGCCAGACCCGTGGAAACTGGAGGCATAATGATTATAATTTTGTTTGTAGATAGTCTCTGAATCATT
The DNA here is from genome assembly GCF_019232065.1 of Centrocercus urophasianus. Lineage (NCBI taxonomy): Eukaryota > Metazoa > Chordata > Aves > Galliformes > Phasianidae > Centrocercus > Centrocercus urophasianus. The sequence continues at coordinate 30,846,319 of NW_024884253.1, forward strand.
GCCAACATCAGATAATTTAGCAATGGTTTTAATAACGACTTATTTTTTTCCTCTGTGGAAGGAAAATCACTTTGTGATACATTTTGAAGTGCTATAGAGCCTTTCAGTGAATTCATGCTGTAGTTGAATCACATACCTGACAAGAGCAGAAATTAATTCTTGGGATATGGCCACAACGAAAGAAATCAAAAGAGTTAGCAGGAAGACATACATCATCAGAAGACCTATGTTGAACATACACTCATGTAAATATACCGATACCTCTTACACAGTCAGGATTCAGACAGACCTTAAGCGTGTAAGAGTGTACATGTTGTTTTGGGAATGTACAAAGGTTTGAACAAGAGGAAGCAACCATAATGAGTGAAATAAGGAAACGAAAACTATTATGCAAAATGAATAGGATTGCTGGAATATTTTGACAGGTTTTTTTGGAAATAAAGTATGAACTATGATAAAGAGAAAAACATGAGTTCCCTAAGCACATGAATAGTGTGGAGGTTCTTATGTTTGTTGGATTAGAAGTTATCTTCCACGGTAAGTGGAAAATCTGACTCTACCTAAGAGTGGAAGAAGCATTATGTCTTGAGTACAAGCAGGATTTAGTTGGGCTCTACTGTGGGAGAACTTCATTTCAGGGACTATATGATAGATTGGTTGTGGAATATGGCTGAAAGGAATCACAAACTTTCAAGATCAACAGTGAAGATTCACAGAGCTTGAAAAGTTCTTTTTGGTTCTGTGGAGTTTTGGATAATGGTCTTTGAGGACACGGGAGGAAATGTATTCAGTGAGACGAGAACTAAACCTATGAGTACTTCAGACTTCAGTATGTTTTATGGCACTCTATTTCTGCAGCTGTAGCGGAGCTGCTGTTCCTCATTGCAAGAGGTATCTCTCTTTAGATGTCAAGCTACTTTGTCCCAAATGTTTTCATTTTATTTGCAGCTCTGTAAATGATTTCCTTTTAAAATAATTACAAACTTCATATAGCAGATTACCTTTTTTTAATGCTAAATCAATTTGTTCTAATTTGACTTGTTCCACCAATGCTCCTTCTCTTATTTCCAAAACGAATATGATATTTCAGCACTGGGAAGATGAAGTAGACAGTGCAAGCAAGGAAAATTAGAAAAGATTATTGTTTCAATCACTAAAAGCATCTTGGAAAACCCCGCAGACTCCAAACTGTCTCCAGCCAATGGAAATGGAGGCAAACAAAGTAAAAAAATGAGAAAGAGGTTATATTCCTGGGCTCTGCATAATCACCATCTCCGCTATCACCCCATGCCCTCTTCATTCACACTTGCAGCCAGATGGAGGCTCTCTCAGACGACCACCTGCTTTGATCCTTGCCTTCAGTTCCTTCTGCTGCAATATTACAGCAGCCTGGCATAAGTTCCTTTGTACTGATGTAGCAGTTTCACAAACGCATACAGTACTTCTATATTCAAAAAATAAGCAAAAGCAGGAAATGCTGAGCTTAAATTCTTTCCCTCTCTATCACAAAACATTCAGTGGCATAAGTGAGAATGAGAGTCTTAAAGCATTGTCTTTGATACAGATGCTCAGGGGAGTGGTTCAGTAATATATACCACATTTTTATATGGTAAGAAGTCCAGATTTCTTAATGCCCTGTTACATATCTGAGCCATTATGTGCACATGCCTGAACAATTTGTTTAAGTCTATACATCATGCTGTTTCATCACTTACTTAAACTCAGTAAATTATTTCCCAGCCAGATTTTATTTTCACATGTGCCCAACCATCCATATGAGGGGCAGAGAAAGCAAAGGAAGCACTTGTCACTTCCCCATCCTCCATTCTACAGAAAAAAAAAATGGTTTTATAACTGTGGAACCATGGATCTTTGTTACAAAAAATATGCCCACCAAGTTTGTTTAGCTGAAACCAAAGTCAAGGTCTCTGGGTTACTTCTATCTCTTAAATATGTGACCAAGAAAACTGAGAAAAGCCAAGATCTATGACAGCCAAGCGAAGACATGTCTTTAAACTTGCTGAAAGAACTCAGGTAGAGTTGCTACACCAGCTTCTTCATAATGAGAAGAGAATATTTTATAACAGTTATGGATAATATCAGTGGACGTGGCACTCAGCAACAGCTAGCTAGGCTAAGAAATGGCCATAGACAGAAATCCTGGTATGTGTTACAAACACTTTGCTCTGCTTCAGCACTCTCAAGGCTCATGTCACCAGCTAACTTGTTTTTTGTATTACTGCATTAGATAAGGACTTTTCCAGTCTGTGTGAAACTCTGCATAAGTGGTAGGATAATGGCTGGAAAACAGGCGCCATCCTTGGCACCTGTAATACCTTTTTGTAAGTTTTAACACTTAGCTATTGTTCACAGGAAAAAAGGGTGGAAGTGAGGTGATGCAGTCTTTCCCAAGCATAGGACACTAGATAAAATGAAGGAGGAAAAGAAAATCAAGAAAGTCATGAAGCAGTGGTGCAGGAATTTGAGAAGAGGTTTGAACGGTGCTCTAACAAAGTAGATTGCAGATTGGAGATTAGAAAAGGATTGGAAATGCTGATGAGAATTCTTACATTACGTTTACAAGCAAATAGTAGAGCACAGCACATATGCAGAAGGACTAATCTGAGTCAAAGAGGTAATTTTTAATGTCTGTACTTTGATACCAGCTGCAGAAGTTGCATCAACAGAAGGTTTTCTCCTCTGTGTACATAACACTGATAATCCTTGCATGCCTTCATTATACATCTACTGTGTTTCCAGTTTACCTTGGCAATCAAACAGAAGGGGCATATTATAACATCTGCAGGCAATTTTTATAGACACTAGTGATTCATAAACTTTGATTTCAAAGACATTTCCTACAAGTCTTCTTGCTCCACAGGACCACGTGAGATTCCCCACAAAAATCCTTGATTTTATTCCAGAGTTTATCTCATAATTTCTGTTGTCTTGGGGATGAAGTGGTTTTGTTATAGCTCAATCACTGTGAGCTATTGACTCAGAAATCTCAACCAAATTCCCAAGCCAGGAAAGGATCCTTTAACCATTTTTGTTTAGTGTTTCTTTTGCTGTTTTTGCGAATCGCTTCTTGGACAATAAATAGATAGATAGATAGATAGATAGATAGATAGATAGATAAATATAATAAGTCCACATTTTCACATGTGATTTGAATTTTAACCATATTGTTTTCATGATGTGAGCAAAGATACAGCAAGATGAAGTGGGAACAAGTGAGGAAAGAAAGCTGTTGTGGATTGTGATAAAGCAGGATGAAATTTTTCTAATTATAACTATAATAAGTGAGTAAGCAAATGATAAAATATTGATCATGTCAATGCTATTACAAAATTCTGCAACGTGTTGGTAACTTAAAGCTCAAATACATTACAAAACACATAAATTTCATGCATGGTTTCATAACATGTGCTGATAAAAGCATTATGGGACTCAATTGCTTTCATGAAGCTGAATTGCAGTGAGGAGTTTGTCTGATCTGTGCTGAATGTATTCATCATTACAACCACATCAGGGTAATTTCTTGGACGTAAAAAAACGGGGGGAATTTCTCACAGTTAGCCTTGCTATGGGCTTCTAGCAAGACCTATTTCAAAGCCCTGACTAAATGTTTTTTTAAGCAACAGCAGATAAAAAACACATCCACGGTTGCAAGATGTGCAATTCCATATCTGTTGGCTCCAGGAAAACACTACAGGATAATGAGGGACTGTGGACTCTGAGTTTTTATTGGAGTGGTTCCAGACATTGCTGTACATTTAAATGGAGTACCATAAAAATATTTGAAAATATGAGGAAAAGGAAACTGCTCTCCAAACACAGCAGAAATTTGTCTTTTATTTGTTGGGGTAAGGCAAGATCAGGTACAACCACATAGGTATCTTTGTGGTTACCATATTTAAGAAGATTGTTATAGCATTAAAAAGGCATTGAAAGCATAAGTATGCTTTCAACCAGTTGTGGGGTCTCACTCATAGTTCCAATTATTTGAAAAGAAAACCTAAAACCAAGACTAGAGCTATTTGGCATTTAAATGATTCTGTGTATCTTAAAGGTCCTACCTTTTGTCAACTGGCTGAGTAAGGCTGTGAGCTAGAAGATTCATCTATATTTTTTCAAACTTGTTATTAAAGGCATCTTTCAAAAGGTGGAATTGGATCCAAAATATATGGACAAGACTATTATTTGAGTGAGAGTTCTGGATTTAGCTCATGTCATTCTCTTAAGACATCTACAACGCCCCTGGAGAAGATATTTCTTGACATATCTCTTGCTTGCATGTGACTGGATGAGAATTTAGTGCACACTCACCATTTCCTGAATGAACTCATGAACTTACAGATAGCTGTTACAAGATTAAGTACATCAGTTGGAAATGGGATCTAAAGAAATGTGAGCTCTTTCAGAAAGAGGTCATTTATCTCAGGTACATGCTCAACACAGAGGGAATGTCCACTGCCATGTGAAAATATAAGTGGTATCGATCTGGTTAATTTCACAGGCATACTCTGCCTTGAACTTTTGTAAGACTACATTATCAGTACAGGTCAATTTCCATATAACCAAAACCTGGTTTGGGATAGAAGGGCAAAATACGATATTACTCTCTGTGTTTGGAACCTGCAGAAGTAAAAATGGTTCTCAAGGGGTCTTAGAGTCACAAAATCTGCATTTGGAAACTCTGTCCACAGTTGGTGCAGATGTTAAGGAATTCTGGTAACAAGAACATGGAAGTGTTGGATGAGTTACAGTGCAAGTCCCTCTGTGACAAAAAATACTGACCTACATGAAATAACAATCCTTTGCATTTACCTGTAGACTTATTTTTTAATTTACCTTCATCAGGCAAAATTCTAGTCAAGAAGAAACATATGTTTTTACAAAAATCCTTAATAATAAAAATTCCTAATTTGTGGCTGCAGTATAACTTCACAGGCAGACCCATAGGTTTGGGGACACTTACACTATTTGACCAGGTGGGCTTTATAGGGGCAACAGCTGTGAATGCTGTCCCCTCAAAAAGGAATGCATTGCTCAAATTGAGTTGGTCCCCAAGGTTTTTCATGTTCACAGTTCCTATTTCTGCTGCTAGGACAATGGAGAAGGGTGTTGCTGGAATACAGCCCAGAGCAAAGAGATTGCTCAAACAGAGAATCTTGATGTTAAGATTGTGTGTTACTGGAATTTCAGTTGGTAGTTGCCAACATCTTGGAACAGTTTATTCTTCAATATGCTATTGAAATGATTTTCAGTGGGAACATCTGGAATATAAAGATGCTAAGTTGCTTAAGTAGAGAGAAAACCTAGAGAAGGATGGGAGAAGGTAACACCTTATTATATTGTGCAACAGGGTGGTCTCTCAGAGGAATGTTGCAGCAGTGGTAGATGTGAATGAGTAGGATATGCATAATATAAGATTATTATTGCACTACTATGCCTTATCCTTTTTTTATTATGTTTACATGTGGCTGCAGTCTTTCAGTTCCTCAGCCCCTGCAATCTCTATAAGACAGTGCCAACAGGGATGTGTGTGTTAGACATAGAAACAAAGGGTAATTGCTTAAACATCCTTGGAAGCTAAGTATACCTGAGGAAACTGGATCTACTGCCCAATTTCCATGTTTTTGAAAGAACCCACTGAGAGAAGGGGCAGATACTTTGCAACACAGAAATGTGTGTGTTCAGAGGATGTCTTTTTCTGTCTTCTTTGTTTATTCCAAGTCTTGGACATCTTGGAGTTGTGATCTAAAAGAAAACTTCTGATACACAGAACTAGTACAAAAAAATACTGTCTTTGCTTCAGAAAGCCTGAGTTCTTTGATAATTATTTACAACAAGAAAGGGGAGTTTTATTTTTCATTTAAATAGCATAATTATCTTCTCTAATACTTCAGAAAACATGTTGTGTGGGATTGTTATACTGATGGCTCTCTGAAGTCATTTGTTGTAGTATCTGAGAGATGCAAGTCCTATGTGGTCAAAAGTTACTGGCTTGCATCACAGTTTCCCCTAGTAAATGGAATATCTATTTGGAGACAGGCAAAGTACAGATGAAAAGTGTGCTGAGAAAAGAAATCTTCTCTTGGAAGGTCAGATGAAAAGGGAATATTTCATTGAAGAAACAATGTTTTTATAGCTAGGAGTTTTGCTAGTAGAGCATCATGATTTTGTGACAGATATTTCAATATTAAATGGATCTGTATCCATTCTGTAAATCAATATGTGATTCTACAAAACAACTCACTTTCTCTGCAAACTGGCACTTTCATCTCCACTGGACAATGTCAAACTGTAAGGAACAGCTGAACATGGGTTGGAAAACAAAGTAATCCGTTTCAGTTCTTCTCCTATTTCAGTTTGGCTGAAAAAAATGCCACACTATGTCAGGACCAGCAGAGTCACAGAGGAAGAACAGGTTACTTCTACAGCAATTCCATTTCTGTGCAAGATTTTATAATCATCAACTTGAAGCAAACTAGCTTTCAAGTTCTCAAGAAAAGCTCAGGGGTGAGTGTGATATTTAAGCCTACACATCTTTTCTCATCTGGTTTCCTGTCACAATGCCAGTGTCTGTGTGTGCAAAGTTCTGGCAACCTGAAGTACTTTGATATATTTTTTCCCAGGCTTCAAAAGAAAAGGTAAACAATGGGCTTGTGACTCCAGGGCAAGCATTGGTAGCCAAGGGTTTATGAGGTAGCTCATCTTCTTTTTGTTTCTGGCATTGCTTTAAAAATTTCGCTGTGTAGAAGGGACGTGTGAAACTCACTTACTGGATTTGAGGCTGCAGGTTTGATGCCTATAGGTGATTTCTGGTCCACACAGGTTTTCTGCTCTTGCGTTAGGTAAAACAGAGGGCAAACTCTGCTTCAAAGACTTCAAATGTCTACTTGAAACCCAAAAGTGAAGACCAATTTTAAAAAAATCCTTGAAAGATATTTGCATTTCTTTGACAGTGCAAATATCTCAGTAAAAAAATTCAGAAGAGGAGGTGTTCAATAGTGTTTAATAGTGTTTAATATATTTAGTTTAATAGTGTTTTGTGTATTTCTTTAAAATAAGTTCTCTATCGTGGCATTTACAGGGTAAGTGTGTGTGTGTAAGTGCAATACATAATAAGCTATGTTTATACTTTGTGTCATAATACTATTATAAAATATTCAGGTAAGTATTTTGTTCTCAGATATGCTGAAATATAACCACAGTGCTTTTTAGAAACAAGAGCTTTGTTGTTTTTTTTTCCAATTCTTTTCCTCAGAGGAAGGCTTCACCTCACACAGAACAAATTCTTTCCTGTGCAGCCATAGCACAAACAGCCCTGAAAGTCTGTGCTCACCTTCAGGGGAGGTAGACCAGAAAAATAAGGACAAATTGGAGAGAGTTTAGAGAAATATGGTAAAAATAATCTTGGCTTTGTTAAGATCTATACCTGAGACAAGATTTCTAAAATCTGATTTTGTACTATTTAGCTTGAATGACTGACGGCCAAATATGAAGTCTGTTATTGCTCACTGATGCTTCCTATGTAAAACCCAATAATCTGGGAATGAGAGTGTGACATTTAAGAATCTAAACTGAAAAGGAAATAGACATGAAGATAATTGCAATTTAGGGCGAAGTGAGCAACAGAGCTCTTGGGAAGATGTACAGAAGCAGAAACAGAAAATAATCAAAACACCAGGGAGACCTGAACAGGTGAGGGGATCTACAAGGTCTTATTTGTTTAGAGATCAACACTTAATTTTATTGAAAATTGGTAAGAGCAGTCTGTTCCACTCAAGCTGGTACATTTCACTTGTTGCTGTTGTAGCCTACCAAGTTATTAGAATTCCTGTAACATAACAGCATTGCTGTTATGTAAAACATATGGCCCTTCTTTTCATTTTTGTTACACTGAGTGTGATACTGAATTTATGTAAATGTAATATAAATCCAACACATTCTAGCAAGATAAACTGGATGACCAGACAACTCTGTCTGTGCTTAGGAAATGAAAATCTGGTTTGAAATATAACTGTGAAGGAGATAGATCATGTACCAAAAAGGCTTTTGGAGATGAGACATCATTCATAACAAATAATCACTGCTTTTATTAACGCATCAGATCAAGATATTTAAAAATATCTATTAATATAAAATCCATCTTCCCCTCTCTCTTTCTCTTTCTTTTTTCTCTGAGTACAGTTTCCACAAAAATATATCAACCTTCTAGAAAATATTCTTCAGATTTGGAATTTCAGTTGAAGAGAAATCCTAGTGGTTTCACTAAGGTATATCTGGATACCAGTAATGTTCCAGTTCATTTCTACTGGAAATACTTTAGTCCATGATGAAGTTGGCGTCATGTGCTACGATGCCCAGTTGTTCCTTGGTTGTCTGAATCACATTATGAAATCCATGTGTTCTTTTCCCTCATATTCTGAGGAGGAGGATAAAAATGGTCTATGAAGACTGGCATTGTCTAGATATTTATTGCAGAGACTGAATTTGGTTGTGTTTTAAAATAGTTTCACATTCCATTTACATCATTTTTTAAGGTGGAAGTCAGTGCCCAGAAAATCACTGTGGCATCAAAGGTCTAAAGACTCACTCAATTAAGCCCTTCTTTGCTCTGGGCTACTAGCCTCTTTAATCCCTTTCATTTACATAACCAGGGAACTCTTGCGTTTTACTGAGGTGACTGCATAATACATTCCATGGCAATCATATTTCCATGCTCATTTTATTTAGCGCCAAGCAAAGAAAAAAAAGCAGGTATTCATCTTGCTGGTGCTTTCATTTGTTTTCTTGAGTATTTTTGTAGAAGTTCCATGGAACTTTTGGACAAGACAGTAGTGAAGTGAAGTTGATGCCAAGGTTTCAATCCTATCATTAGCTCTATATATGTAAGCACGTTTGTAGCACAAAAATAAAGTCACACATCCAAGTGAAGGCAAAATGCTGAAGACTGATTGCATCAGCTTTGAAGGTTTATGGGGAATTTGAAAGGGAATAAAGGAAATGATACCGTTCCCAGAAAGCTACTGCTGCATCTGATTTGTTACACAAGGTTTGGGGGTGCAGTAGTGAAGAGCCTTTCTGAATTAGATAATTGGAGAGTGGGATACATGGAAAAGCTTTTCCTTGCCTGCAACCCACTGAAGATAATGGATCACTTTTGCTCACCATGCTGTGCTCACAAAATTTCACGTTTGTTTTAAGTGCAAAGTGAGCCACCCGAGATTCTGAGCCTTTAAGTATTTGTGGAGATGTGCAGGCATTTTCACACAGCCTTATCTCACTATAGTAAATATCCCATGCTTTCTCACAGATACTCTGTAACTGCATAAAAACTGAAACAGTCAAGGACATACAGATCAGCCTGATTTTGCAGTGGAGGGAGTTCAGACTACACCTGTCCATAAACAAACAAATAAATAAATGTAGTGTACTTTCTTCAGCTAAATATAGCATGGTGAGTGTATCAGTCATTAACCTGAAATTTCTTTGGTGTTTTAGGGGAAAATCTTTCATTGAAAGGACTTCTTAGTATCTTAAGTAACCATTCTCTCAGGGATGTTTTTTTTTAATTGTTTGGTACTATGATTGCTGAGAACAAGAGAGTTTGATCAGCAGCTAAAGCCCTTTCTTTCTTCTTTCTCCTTGCAATTTATGCTTCAGAGAGCTCTTTGCTCTAGGGGTAAAGGTCACTTTCACGGGTATAATTCTCCAAATGTTTCTACTTTTCCAGAAAGTAGTGGGTTCCCTCATCCCAGCTTCATGTTCACAACTATGTTCAAATAAGTAAATTACAGTAGTTCAGAAGATAAGGTCACTCCATTTGGCTCTTTTGAGAGTTTTCATAGATGGATGGCACCATTGCTTTTTGTTCATTTTTTGCTATTTATTTGGAATGTATTGTGTGTTACTCTAAGAGCTGCTGCCATGTTCAAGAATATGGTGCTGTAGACACTGAATGTACCTTGATGTTCTCTTTGCAGTTGAAACCTTCCCCTGAGACCAAGCCATGGAGAATAGAGAAGAGCATCATGTGCTCTGGTTAATTTCTTTCATGTCAGCATAAGCTGAAGTGCTTGGAGACAAAATGAGAAAGCTCTTGTGTAAATTGATATTAAAGAAGCAGGAAAGAAGGCAGGAGGGGACCAACTAGAGCTGAGCATGCTATCAAAAATCTGGTTCTGGAAAGAATTTACTACTGCTGCTGCCAGCTAGTAAACTCTACTGCCAATAATTCTTGATAAACTTGTCAAGAGTTAATTTAGTTCAAACTGAAACAGTAATTATTTAATAATTATTTATTAATTTGATGCTGGAACAGGATGCCCAGAGAGGTTGTGGATGCCCCATCCCTAAAGGTGTTCAAAGCCAGATTGGATGGGGTCCTGGTGTATGGGAACTGCTGAACCACAGCCTGAACCTCTGATTGATCATCCGGCAAGCCATGAGTCAGCCAGAGGAGCACAGGTAAAGGCAATGCACCTGTGCTGCCAGAAGGGGTGGAGCCAGACCTATTTAAGAGCTGGCTACCAGTGGCGAAGGATTTCTTTTGGAGATTGCTTCTGCTGGTGTTTTGTGAGTGAGCCCAGGATAGGGTAAGCCTTCAATTTATTCCCTTTTGTTTCATAGTCTGCTTTGCCTAATTCTCTTGTTTATTTTGTGATTATAACATCCTAATATTCTTTGATTATACACCTGGGCTGCCTGGTCTAGTATTGAATGTGGAGGTTGGTGGCCCTGCGTGTGGCAGGGGGGTTGGAGATTCATGATCCTTGAGGTCCCTTTCAACCCTGGCCATTCTGTGATTCTGTGATTAATTATTAGTATTCACAACTACTACAATGCTTCTTTTCACAATCACGTCTTACTGATGGAAGGACTTAGAGAACTTGTACTATAAGCCCTGGCAATAGAAATGTTTACAGAGATTGAATCTGTTGAATCTTTGAGTGTATAGGAATGGCTAATCCGTTAACTGGAAATAAGGAATCAATGTAGCAAAAACATCTCCTCTCTTCTATTCTACTCGCACTTACACAGATGCTGAGTGAAAGTAAGATAAGACAGCCTTTTTCATTATTTAATAAACCTGCCATTTACCTACATTTTTAAGAGGCATCTCCTTGCGCCTAGTTGGTACAAAGCAGAAAACATTTTAACCTGCTAAAATTCACCAGTCACACCTTTGTATGCCTGTCTCCAAAAGTTAAATTAGTAAAATGTACAAACCAAAACAATTCCGGTACGATTTTATCCTCCCCACTTACGATCTGCTTAGAGGGCAATTTGATTTTCGTTTTCCATATGCGTGTGAGTTTGACAGCCCACAGATAAATGTGCGATATATTTCCCCTCTATTTTAAAGACACGGTTTCATTTTCCCCTCCTGCTATTGACAGACTGGTCATTGATTCTGATGTTCATAAAAGCAATGATGACAGATAGATGTCTGTAACTGAACAACCCACAGTGGATTTCACTTGTTCTCGTAGTTGCTTCTTTTTGCTTTTTTCTACTGACTTTGCTCCCCCTTCTCCACAGCAAGTGTATTTAGGGATTATTTCCAATGACCAGGTGTCAAAAATGCAGGATTTTGCTGGGCAATAAAGTTTCCTGCAAGGTTTTTCTTCTCTCCTGCATACATTCACACTTGTTTGAATTTGCTAAATCCAAAATTGTGATTCTAACTGGGCTCATTTTATGTTCATTTGATATTCTTCTGCTTAACAAGGGAGGTTAATAGCTCCTTGATATTCTCTTAAGGGCTCTCATCTGTCTCTGTCACCATATTGGATAATATGCTAGCTGTGACACAGTAAGTAGCAGTCTATTTTCTCATCATCTTCACACGGGTCAGAAAATGTTTTACCTTCAGTTTTTAAATGGAGCTTTATGTAACACAGAATTGTTAAAGGTACCAGCTAAGGCAAGGGGGCTCTGGCGTAAGCAACCACAGGCACAGCGCTGAAATGGGGAGGCTTTTGCTGACAAAAAGAGAGCTTTCTGAAACAGAATGCAAGCTGGCTGCTTCTGAGACAATTTGTAGAACAACTTGAGAGAAGTTCAGGTGCTTTTTCAAGGGTTTCAGTATATATGTCATCTGGATTGATTTCACCTGCTAGCACAGATTGTCCAGGGAAACACTGAGTCCTCTCTCTTTAGCCCTTTCTTTTTCTGTTGAACAAACCCAACTTAACAGCATAAAACTTAGTGTTTCCCCCACTTCCCGCCCCTTCTCTTTCCCTTGTTTTATTTGTCTGGCAGTTGCCAGCGGGGATCAGACAGTAGGAACAGTGCAGTCAGCACCTTTTTCTGGGGCACAAGCACCAGACCAGAATTTATTGTCTTTATTCGCTGCAGGGAAGATGATTGCATCCAAGAGGGAGCCTCATGCAGGGCAGCGAAGCTTTGCCACCAGCCCTGTCAGCCAGTTCCAGCTAAAGCTTTAAGGTTTGTTTCATGCCCCTCAGGCTGAGAAAAGCCTGTCTCTCCTGGAATGCTAACCATCTTTTCAGGCCCAGATGCCTCTGTTTCATCACACAATAAATTAGAGGATTTGCCTTGGACTGGAAGTGACCGTTTCACCTAGAAGGAGATGGAGATAGAAATACATGGTCGAGCTCTGATTTAAAGGAGCAGTCAGGCATCGCATATATCAAGTGGGTCTCTATCCATCTTGGGGGTGGAAAACGGTAGCTAAAGCACTTCTCCTGCCAAGGTGTGCTTTATGAAGCTGTGGGGGTGTCTTTGGGGTGGGGTGAGAATGGGAGGTGCAGGGGCTGCTGTTGTGGGGCAGCCCGCAGTGACACAGCAACCCAGACATATGGTGTCACTATTCAGCCGACACAAATTTGACACTCGGTGAATTTATTATATTTTGGTTTGCTCCTGGTGCCTGAAAGGCTTTGCAACTGTCTCTTCATAGGGCCTGTCACAGATGTTGATGTATTTTCCTCCTCTACAGCCAGGTTTTACTGTGGAAACTGATACAACTTCACGATAGAATTTCTGGATGAATTATTCACGCACTGCATGCTTTCTGCACATAGGGGGTTGGAAGAAATCCATCCTATTCATAAATGGTCTCTTTAATCCCCTTTAACAGAGCTTTTTCCCTGAGTTTAAACCATTTCTATTATCACCTTTGTGATCCTGATGTTTTGGGTAACATATTTACAGTTAATAGCTTTGTTAAATTTTTCACTATATTTCACCTTAACATGCAATTAAATTGTCCAGACACAGTGATGAAACTGATACATTGACGAGACAATAAACCATATGGGCCAGGTTCTCATAATCTTAACTTCTGGTTGCGGTTTTCTTTTTTCTTTTTTTTTTTTTTTTTTTTTTTCAAATCCTGGAGATCATTCCATGTCCAGTGATTTATAGGGTAATTCCTGAAATATCTCAATATTTGTTGTTGTAGACAGAATAGGCTGCTGCTAATGCCAGTACCATCTGTGGAGATGATTTTTTTAATTGAAAAGAATTTTCAGTCTTGAGAGCGGAGAGTTGGATGAACTCATCACTGCCCCCTGAGAGAAGATTAATGAAATGAAAACATATCGTACCCCTTTAATACCTGGAGAAGTAATAAGGATGCATCAAGTGACAATAAAGAGCATGGTGCGTGGGGGTAAATTGCTTTAACATAACATGGGAAGTCCATCCAAGAATTAAAAATTGCATTTGCAGTTTTAGAAAGTATTACAGCACCAGTGTTCTCTACTAAAACTCCCAATTCCATTTTCCTCCTGAACTTTAACTCCAGAGGTAAAGCTCATATTCAGATTCCTTTGCTCTATATGCGACAAACAATAGTACATATTCCCAAAACAAGCCAAAAGAATATTAAATGCTTATGGATCTATAAGAAACCAAATGTCTGTATGAACATTAATCTTCTCCTCAGCCAATGCAAGTGATATTACTTTTGAATGGCTCAACCAAATAAAAGTAAATTCATATTCATTATCTATGGTGACTAGTGCTTAGAATCACATTTTTGTTTTAATGTAAGACATGTATTTTATTGAGAAGAATTGTCTATGTTAAGTCTAATATTTTTTCCTCAGATTACTGTATTTTATATATAATTAATATGTCCTGTATTGCTTAATTTGAATCCACCTTAGGTCACCAGTTCTTAAAACAGGATTTATTTTCATATTTTGAAATGTTAACCTTTCTCAATTAAGCTCCATTTAATAAGGGTCCATCTTTCCACTTTGATGGCAGTATTCAAATACTGAGAATATAGAGAGTATCTGGCCAGTCTTTTTAAGAGGGTTTAAAAGTAATAATAATAACCATTTCCCGAAAGTGTTTCATTTCACATTAGAAAAGGAATTCAGATTTTGTTTGAACTCAATTACATCCCATGTTTTTATTTAAAAAAAAAAAACTTGTTTTGTCGCTTATTTATCCTAAAAATTATTTTTTTCCTTAAAACTACAGTGTTTATGAAAAATATATTGATTGACAAAATTGTGTCGTTGCTACACTACACTTCTATGAAATATGAAGCAATGTATTTTTCAACACTTCAGCACTTTCTCCTTTTAAGCTTAAGTAGAGAAGATTTTTTTTCTTCCAGAAACATCAGCATGAACTGGAAGGACACTCATCTCCTCCCCATCTGAACACCAAGCTATAGTTTCTCCTGGTCAATACTGTAGGTTTAAACAAGTTAGCACCATTGGAAAAAGAATATAATACTCCAGAAGACAGGTATAGTTTGAGACTGTACATTTCTCATCAGTGAACCACAGACTGGAGCAGATTTAGATTTTATTTAACTTCAGTGTTTGGCAACATTAATGCATATACAAACAACTTGTCTGGCTTTCAGTGAAGAACCAAAATTAATGATGCCAAAGATACGAGTGCAATCTTTGGAGATTCTTTTCTAGAGCAGAGAAATAAGAATGTAGGATTTTAAAATTTCCAAAAACACTCCTTACTATATTGATTGAGTTGATAGGACAACTGTGCTTTCTAGGTGATGTTTTCCTATGGGTTCAGTCTTTGCCTGTGTTTAAAAGTTGCAGCAAGCACTAGAAGAAGAAAGAAGGTGGAGTTATTAAAAAAAAACAAACAAAAAAAAAAACAATGGTGGCAGAGGCAGCATTAGTAAAAACCTTGCTTATTCCTTTCAGACTGGTTTCAGCAATGAAGGTGTACAGCAGTTATGTCTTCAACAAAGCAAGCTGTTCTCAGTTTTTTCCATTCCAGTGCAGTGAAGGATTGCATGGATGTAGGTTTTCTCTGTTAGCTGATACCCCCACTCCCACACACCCACTTAGCATGCTAACACTGCTACAGCTGAGCTTGCAGGGCTGAAGGTGAGATGTGACTGTGCTCTTGAACTTGCAGCATCACACATACATAGACAGTCCCCTTGTTAGCCTTTTCTAGAGAATGGGTATTTGTCCTTTTTCATCTCATGTCACTCATTTCATCTTTACATACTACTCTGCAGAGCATTCATCATAAGGCTGGACATGTGGAGTCACTGCTGGTGCTCAGGATATGCCATGAAGGTGCAGAGGCCATGAGCAATGACAGGGAAGCTCTGCGGAAACAAGAAGTACTATTAGACAACCACAGTGAGTTGCTCCTTTAACAGAACAGTTTTCCATCTCTATCTCTGCTTGCCATGCTAGGTGCACACGCACAGCAGGTACGCAGAGCAACAAAAACCAAGGAGAAATGCCACACCTCATGCCTGGGAAGTCTCTTGAAGCCTGCAACCTTCCTTTTCCTTCTAGTCCCTCCTGAGCACTCATATCTCACTTAGGCATGTATGAAATGACAGGCAGATAGCAGCTCAGCAGGCAGAAGCCACCTTAGAATGGCATACAAGGAGTCTGTTTTGCTGGCAGGCAACATTCTTCCAGTTCCATGCTCAACACGCATCCCAGCTGTATTGCAGAGGCTTTCACAGCTCTGAGCCAAGCCCCTGCCAAGTCCGAGACCACCTCATGAGACTGAATGTGTACAAGTCTATGGGGCTGGATGGTGTGCATCCCAAGGTTCTGAAGGAGCTGGCTGAGGTGGTTGCCAAGATGCTCTCCATCATATTTGAAAAGTTGTGGCTGTCAGGTGAGGTCCCGGATGACTGGAGGAAGGGTCACATCACTGCCATTTACAAGAAAGGGAGCAAGGAGGACACTGGAAACTACAGATCTGTGAGTCTCACCTCTGTGCCTGGGAAGATCATGGAACAGATCCTCCTGGATAACATGCTTGATCACATGAGGAATGAGTGTGTGATCCGAGACAGCCAGCATGGCTTCACCAGAGAAAGGTCATGCTTGACCAATTTGGTGGCCTTCTATGATGGAGTGACAGCATCAGTGGACAAGGGAAAGGTGACCGATGTCATTTACCTGGACTTGAGCAAGGCCTTTAACATGGTCCGCACCACATCCTTATCTCCAAATTGGAGGGATGTGGATTTGATGGGTGGGCCACTTGATGGATAAGAAACGAGTTGAAAGCTCCCAGACAGAGGGTGATCATCAATGGCTCTATGTCCAGGTGGAGGCCGGTAACACCAGCATCCCCCAGGAGTCTGTCTCAGGACCAGTGCTCTTTAACATCTTTATCAATTGTATCGATGGCAGAATTGAGTGCACCCTCAGCAAGTTTCTTGATGACACCAAGCTGAGTGGTGCGGTTGACACAGTAGGAGGAAGGGATGCCATTCAGAGGGATCTCAACAGGCTTGAAAGGTGGGCCCGGGTGAACCTGATGAGGTTCTACATGGCAAAGTGCAGGGTTTTGCACTTAGGCCAGAGGAATCCCAGGCATCCATACAGACTGGAAGGAGCGGTCCTTGAGAGCAGCCCTGTGGAGAAGGACCTGGAGGTCTTGATGGATGAAAAGCTTAACACGAGCCAGTAGTGTGCTCTTGCAGCTCAGAAAGCAAATGGTATCCTGGGTTCCATCAGAAGAGGGGTGGCCAGCAGGGACAGGGAGGTGATTGTCCCCCTCTACTCTGCTCTTGTGAGGCCCCATCAGGAGTACTGTGTCCAGGTCTGGAGCCTCCAGTACAAGAAAGACAGGGAGCTGTTAGAGAGGGTTCAGAGGAGAGCCACAAAGATGGAGGCTGGAGCACCTCCCCTACAAAGACAGGCTGAGGGAGCTGGGCTTGTTCAGCCTAGAGAAAAGGTGCAGGGTGATGTCGTTGCAGCCTTTCAGTACCTAAAGGGAGCCTATAACCAGGAGGGAAATCACAAACAATAAATTTTATAGTCTCTGTCTCATTTCTAAATATTTTAAAAATTATTCGAAGTGCTACACATCTATATTAATTGTGTTTTGAGTATCTTGAGTAATCATTCTGTGATTCTGTGTGATTCTTATGTTCATGTTTCCATGCAGAGCAAGAGTAGTGCTCAGGAGCTGGGAAGCCCTGATGGGATATTGACATTCTCTGTGCCCTGGGAGTCCCTCTGGTGCTGTGTATGTGATAATACATAGAGACCCACAGGACTCCCTGCAGGGTGGAAGTAGTCAGAGGAATCACCCACAGAAATCATCCTTGTGACCACCATAAATTTTGAATGATGGTTGAAACCAACAACAACAAAAAAATATTTTAGTAGATGTCGAGTTTTGGTAATAAATATTTCAGTGTTCAACCCTCTACACAGACCATTTTTTAAGTCCTATGGGTTTAATGCTCTGCAGTGATTCTTTTTTTTTCAATGTCTGTGGTAAATATAATTCTCTGAACCTTAAAAAAAAAAAAGATGCAGGTGACAGGTCTTTAAGACCTGGTATTTACAGCTTGCTGCTCTGAAGGAAAATATGGTCCTAAATTTATTTCATTTCCCTGTTTTCTAAAAGAAAGCATTGAAAGGAAAGGAAGAGGGAAGGAACTGAAAAATGTTTCCAGGGAATTACTCAATTTTATTGAGTTGTTGTTTTGTGCTTTACTTAACAAGCCAACTTAAAAATTATAGGTGGCCTAGAAATGGATGATGTGATACAATGGGAAATTGTTCAAATTCAACATAGCCGAAGGATACTCTGGTACTTGGCAGGTATTTTGACACTTTAAGATACTTTTCCCCCCTCTTATGTAATATTTAATCTTATTGTAACATTTATTCCCACTTTAATCTGCTTGTCATTGCTACCTTGCCAGCTGTGTTTTTGGAGACTACATTTTAAGCAGGATTTTTTGTATTTGGAACTTTGGAAGTAAATATATTTTTTAAATGTGTGTGAAAATAAACCAGTTTTAAAATCTTCCATTCACCTTGGAGAATTTGTTTGATTTTTACGGCCATTTTATATGTGCAAGAGCAGATGGGCAGAATAACAAATACATCAGGTGATAAATATTGCCTGCCTTGATATTCAGAATAGTGAACAATATAAATTTTTGGCCTGTTTCTTCAGTCTAGTAATATTAAAGAATCTGGAAGGCAGACCTTTCAATTGCTTTAATTTTAAGGAAAAAAGAAGGGAAGAATCAAACGTTCAGTATGGGTACTCGCTGACATTTCCGTACAAGCAAGAGCAGTCTCAAATATTCTGTGAAAATAAACTAACCTGGCTTTGTCAGCATTCAGTGTACACTTTATGTCCCCATTACCTAAAGACAGATGTGTGGTTTAATAAGCTTTAGCCATATAAGGAGAAAATTTGAACCTAAAACCTGGCCAGGAACTTACCTCACTCTTTTGTTATTCTGGTAGCTTCTTTTAGGTTTAGGATCCCGAGCGAAAATGGAAAGACTATTAAAGTAAAATAAAATAAAATAAATGTTTTTTACTATCTCTGTTTTGAAATTCATCCTCCTGCCATCCTCAGATAATTGTCTCGACAGGAGTCGCAAGTCATTCCTGTTTTGTAGTCGCTGGGTTTTGTTTGTGTTTTTTTGTGACTGAAAACAGCCTGAAGCTGACCTGATTTCAGAAATTTTGGGAACCTTTAAACCTTTAAAGGCTGTCTAATCCAGTTCCTTGGATCACTTAGTAACTTCTGACCTCAAAGGAAATGAGCTGAAGCAAACAGGATTATTAATATAAGTTTGTTGTTTTTTTCTGAAGTCCTCACTACCAGTTTAACTGATTACTTCTGTCATGGAACTTCCATGGGATGGATAGGGCAGCATCTCTGGAGAGCAGAAAGAGGAATGGGTGTTCAGTTTTACTGGCTACAGTCTTGATACTTGGCTAGTGATCCCTGCCTAGTCGAGCGCAATCTTTTTAAATGGATTATCTTGGAAATTCCCAACACTTTCAGCTATATGAAGTAAAAAATATTTTTAAAGTACTTAGATATCAGCATGCAGGTCTGATGGTTTTACTTCATTGATAGTCTCGTGATCAGCAATGAATAAGAGAGAAAGTGATGCTGCTACAAGGTGTAAAGTAGACCACATCAGCAGAGTTGGAGGTGATTCAGGAAGAAACTGGAGGACACTGGAAAGCTTTGGCAGAGCTCATAATGGGTTCTCTTTGGAAATTCATTAGTGTGTATGAAGGCCAACCTTGTTTAAAAATAGCAACTATTTACCATAAGGGTTCTCAAAACATCAGCCAGGCTGTTTGGTCTCTGACTGAGTATGCACACATGCAGCAGTATTTTTCCTTTTCAGTGGAAAAATCTGCAAGCACAGGGTAAGTACATCTATTTTTGATTGCATGATCACTTCAAAGTGATCCAAGATATATTTTAGGAAGAGCAGAACAGGCCATTCTGCTGCAGTCACAGTACCCAATGAAGTCTTTCAGTACTGAAGTCTTTCAGTAACAGTGAATACAACTGTGTGTATGGCAGAACATAATACAAGAAAGGAGGAATTCTGTGTAGGAAATTATAATGCGGGAGTCTCAGAGCAGCTTAATATGCAACAATATCCTTCCCCTAAAGAAAATAATTTTCTCTATGTAGAAAACTTGAAATTTAGAAAAATTGAAGATGGGTTCAGGTTTTTTCTTGTTCAGCTTTGAACGTGTTTGCTTGATGGGAACAGAATGAAAGTGAAATGTACCCACCAAAAACTAGCATAACAAAACTCAAGGCTAACCAAATAATCACAGAAAAATAATGCTTTTCAATGCTGAGATGCTATTTGCCCTGTACCAACACCTGTTACAGCAAATACTTTGAATTTCCATGCACAAAAAACAAATCGTACCAACTGAGTTAAGTCAAGGCTTTAAACAGATGCTGTTAATCAGGTGCAAGAAGAAACACAAACCTTTGTTTTTGCTAAATTCAGACTTATTTCCTTTGCTTTGTCACATGCACACACGAAAAACTTCACAACAAGGGAAGCAACAGTGCAGACATTTGTAGAAGGTTATCTTAGCAGTAGTGCAAGTTCTCCAGCACTTTGATTTTTTCCTGATCATTTAATTAGGAGCATGATTTGGTCTGGTGCCAAGTTCCCAAAAGAGGAAAACATTACAGTTGTATGCCTGCATTTATGCTGGTATAACTGTACACACACTCAAAGATGATACAAGCGTGGTTATCAGCAGGAGATTGCTAGAAAAACTTGAGGTACTGAAAATATCTTTGTGTCACCATTCTATTCACATCCCAGTCAGATGTACTGATTCAAGATGCAGGTTGCTGGGGAAGCTGTACAAGGACATGGCCATTGATCTCTGTACAAGGAGCCTTGGTAATGAGAAAAGGACTGGCATGCTGGAAGCAGATGGTTTTGCAGCTTAACAACCAGAGTAGGTCCATCAGTAGGTAGATTTGCTGCATTTCACAAATCATCCAGCAACCACAGTGTTATAACCCACTGTGAGTGGTGGTAAATCCAATGTCCTCTGGTCGTTATTCAGTGAAGTCATTCCACAACTGGGAAAATGTGTGCATGTGCTAAGCCAGCTTTCTGTAGGTTTCTCTGGGAGTCCCTGACAATTCATGATAAGTCAGAGGTATCTGCTGAGAAGCGTGCATCCATATGAGTCTGTATATCTATTTGTTCATTGGCAGATTGAGTTTACTGCAAACTTTCGTTCTGATACAGGCACAAATTGTGCAAGTAGAACTGTGTCTAAACTACAAGGACAAGCAAAAAGGGAGACTGATTGACTCAACAGACATCCTGATGAAACAGATTTTTGGAACATCAAGCAGAGATCACAGCCCTGCTTTGCAGTAAGAAGCCCTTGCTATACGTAGAGTCATGATATAAATCAGCAGCAGTGCAGCACTGGGTTCCTTCCATTTTGCAGGTACAGATTTAGAGTCACATTTGCCAAATGGCTCATTCAGTACATCATAAAAATGCTGATTTTCCCTTCAGTCTCCAGACTAAGGGGAATTGAGGAGGAAATGTTTAACAGATCAATTAGTTAATGTTTTCCACTTAAATCCCTGTTCGGAGCACGTCTTTACACATTTTTTAAACATTCAGAAAGAAGCAGTACAGTTCTTTTGACTGCACTATAAACAAGATAATTGATTGAGAATGTACAGTGAATGTACAAAGAAAGAGATGGCCAGAGATGCAACATGTGACCAGACAAAATGGTATCAAGTTGTTTCTTTGAACTGTGTTTTATTACTTAATAGAGATTTTTAGCAACAACAACAACAAAAAAAGTCAACACCAATTAACAGTTTTTTCTTTGTGCTTTCTGAGGACTTGTAATGAAAATACCTATTTTGCAGCAAGTTGAAAAATGATTACACAAGATTCCAACATACATTTCAGTCCAGGACAAAAGAGAAAAAAAGTCCCTAATATTAGACCATCATCAGAAAACATAGGCTTTATGAACTGGAAAAAGCACTTAATCATTATTTAAACTGCCTTTACTTAAAGTAAGGATACTCTAAGTGCATAAATACTCAGTTACTAATGAATAAAAGCTGATAATTAGACTAATTAACTTCTTCCCTGTTCAAAAGCAATTAAGCTAACATTTTGATTTGCAATGCAGTTGCCAACTTTTGTATTTTTTTCTTGCTTCTTGACGGTGTGTGTTGTGTTTTATAGTGCCCCTAGGTCAGACAAACATTTGATACTCTCAACTTTATTTTAAAAGCTACAATCACTTCAAAAAATTTCTGGATTTGAAGACTATCTCAGAGATGTACTCCAAGTATAACTTTAAAAGATCAGGAACAAACAGGTGGAGAAACTTTGTTGTTTTTTTTTTTAAATCTTATGGGATTTTGCATCACAAATATTGAATGTTTGGCATCAAATCTGTTTGACTCTGAATGAAGACAGGATTTTCCAGTACTTTGGGATTGATAATACTCTTGTGAACATATTTAAAGCAGAAATATGCAGTCTAAAATATCAGCCACTAAGCTAGCCTTGTTTGGATAATAATAATATCATGCATTGGATTTTGAAGATATTCAACTTCTTCAAGTTCAGAGAGCCTGAGAAATACATTGGTCAAAGACAATATATGCAACTAAGATTTAAAGCTGGTGTTAGGAGGTAGCTTTTTGTCCAGATGTAATGTATGGGAGGGCAATCCAGTAGAATGAGAGAAACCTAGAAGGATGCTCACTACATTCTCTTTTCTGGATTTGGAATAATAGAAACATAGTTTGAGGGGAGCTCTTTTTCCAAAGTGCAACTCTGTATAGTTAACACATTATCAGGGCTGAAAGAAGTCTGGACAAGACTCTTCAAAAACAGCCAGGAAGAAAAAGAGAAAGACGACATATGCGCAGAGCACAGCAAGGGAGTGTGACATACACGATGCTGACGAGATGTATTGAGAGATAAGAAAAATATAAATCCCACTTGAGTAAATATTATCTTTGATACCGTGATGGCAGATGAGTATCAAAGCCTCTTATCTTAACCTCATTAAGCACAGTTATTCTCTAATTACTCTGGTGGACAGAACAAAGAAATAAAAATGTGAAATTTCCTTTCCTCTTCTGCTACGCCAACAATTAATGTTGTTTGAACTGAGCTGATGAGAACACAGAGGTCTCTGACCACTGCAGTGGAGAGTAAAGATCCAACGTGTCTTTGAGTCTTCGAGGACACAGCAGATTTTCTCCTGTAAATGGTGAGAGAGTGACTGTAGAGAAGAGCAAGACAGATTCTGTCAGTTGTTCTGATCCCCAGCAATGGTTTTCATCAGCTAACATTAGCTCTCACCCCATGCTGTGTGTTTGCTTATGGCTGCCCCAGCTGTTGGATGCAAGAGTAACTGCAGAATAGGCAACAATAAAGTCAATGTCCAAGTCTGAATCTGCAGCTGAAAATTGCACTTTAAGGAGGCTTCAAAGAGATCTTACTCTTAACTTCTGTGTTCCCTTTATTTGTAATTGCTATGTGCCAGCTCTTTTCTACAGCAGAAAATCTGATCTGCTGTAATTCTTACCACCTACTGACAACACAAAGGAAATCAGCACTGCACAACAAATGCCCTGCACATCTTCTAGACATCTATTCTGCTCTGGACAGCTAGGTGATCTGTTGTGCTAGGACAAATTGGTCCCATGCCTTGCCAGAAGTGTAACGGCTTCCTTCAGAGCAAGAACAGCCAGCGTAGAAGTAAAACACTGCCCGTGGTATCATAGGATCCTGGATTTAGGATCCACATCATCTCCATGATCATCACTAACTCTTTGCTGCTTCCAGTGACATGAACTACCCTTCCACTTTAGTTTCCCCTATGCAATGCCAGAACCACAGCAATTCAGATCTGTCAGGATTTATCAAGATACAGGTTTTAGCCAAATAACTGTAATCTGCTCTCATAATTAAAAAAAAAAAAAAAAAGTGTTCATTTACATACTGTGAGAAAGTTCAAAGTGTCATTGCATTGCTTCATTTTCTTACCTCTTTAATTCAGATGCCAAATGAATATAGATAACTGTTTGAAGCTTCACAGTTGCTGATTTTCACTTCATCCAACTCTGTCCCAGTATTCAAGATTGTTATGTCAACCTCATTATGCCTTTGAAGATGGATCCTCCTCATCTGCATCCCTCCATCCAGCATCATACACCTCTTTTCTTGCCCCATTCCCACACTATACCCAACATCAGTTTGTTTCCATTTTCTTCTTCCTCGTCCCTCCCACACCAACCACCCCAGCAGTGCTGGAACAGAGCCCATAATAATAAACACAGCAAAGAATATTAGCTTGGGCTCTGTGCCATGCCTCCTCTCTAACATCATTATGTTTCTCTAGTAAAGCATCTTGTTAGTTGGGATTTGGTGGCCTAAAGCAAGGAAAGAGGAGGAAATGTGAGATAATTCTGAAATGTGACACAACATGCTAAGAACCTCTAGCAAGGATAAAGAGCTGTTGGCAGAAGGATCTTTTCAAAAGCCTTGTTAGAAATATGTCTTATAGTAAATAAATTGCAACTCAATGCTCATACCTTCTCTTGAACACTTCTTAACATGTAATATTAAATAGAGACCCAGTAATAGTCCTACTTCTCCACGGGACAAGATTCATAGGTTCTTAAATGTTACGAAGATATGAATTAAAATGGCTGATGTCTTTAAGAATTTTAATTCACTTTATCAATCCACATCATATATGACTTGTTAAAAGAATCCCACAGGATAAAGGCCTGTTCCCCCTGCCAGCTGAAGTGATTAGTGCTCTAGTGTCATCAATCAAGTTTCATTCACTTAGTGCAGCAGAGAATTTGGCCTCAAATCCAGATTCAATATATTCTGTCACCAGCTACTCCGAAGTTATTCTTAGAAGACTGAAATGTAACTATTTCCCTCTTCCATCCTCTCCTCTCCTTTCTTTTTTCTTTATTTTCATTGTTTTATTTTTTGTTTTTGCTTTTGAATTGACCACATTCAGGTAGCTTTTGAAGACATCTAAGGAGGCATCTCCGCAGCCTCTGGGCAACCTGTGCCACCTGAGCAAAATAGAAATGCTTCCTAATGCTCAGATAGAGCCTCCCATGTTCCAGTTCATGCCCATTTTCTCTTATACTGGCACTGGGCACCACTGAACCTAGCCTGGCTCTATCCTCTTTGCCGTGACCTGGTGGCAGTGCTCCTCCTAATGCAGCCCACTATACCATTTGCCCTCTTTGCAGCACAGGCACACTGTTGGCTTGTGTTTAACTTGGTGTCCATCAGGACACCAGAGCCTTTTCAGCAGAGCTGCTTTCCAGCTGGATGCCCTCAGCATGTCCTGGTACTTGGGATTGTTCCTCCCAAGTGCAGACTTCTTGCTGAATTTGGAGAAGCTGGAGAGCTGAGCAGTAAGAAACCAGATGAGGTTTAACAAAAGCAAGTGTAGAGTCTTGCATCTAGGGAGGAATAATTGCATGCACCGGTACAGACTGGGGGATGAGCTGCTGGAGAGGAGCTCTGAGGAGAGGGACCAGGGTGTCCTGGTGGATGACAGGTTGGCCATGAGCCAGCAGTGTGCCCTTGTGGCCAAAAAGGCCAATGGCATCCTGGGGTGCATTAAAAAGAGCATGGCAGCAAGTCGAGGGAGGTGATCCTCCCCCTCTACTCTGCCCTGGTAAGGCCTCATCTGGAGTACTGCGTCCAGTTCTGGGCTCCCCAGTACAAAAAAAACAGGGATCTCTTGGAAAGAGTCCAGCGGAGGGCCACAAAGATGGTGAAGGGCCTGGAGCATCTCTCCTATGAAGAAAGGCTGAGTGAACTGGGTCTGTTCAGCCTTGAGAAAAGATGACTGAGAGGGGACCTGATCCAGGTGTATAAATACCTAAAGTGTGGGTGCAGAGTGGCGAGGCCAGACTCTTTTCAGCAGTGTGTGGGGACAGGACGAGGGGAAACAGCCAGAAACTGCAGCATAGGAAGTTCTGCACAAACGTGCGCAAGAACTTCTTTACAGTGAGGTGACGGAGCACTGGAACAGGCTGCCCAGGGAGGTGGTGGAGTCTCCTTCTCTGGAGATGTTCAAGACCTGCCTGGATGCCTACCTGTGTGACCTGGTGTAGGGAACCTGCTTTGGCAGGGGGGCTGGACTCTGGAGGTCCCTTTCAATCCCTACAATTCTGTGATTCTGTGAATTTCATGAAGTTCCTGCTAAACCATTTCTCCAGCCTTTCCAGGTCCAACTGAACAGCAGCACAGCCCTCTGATGTATCTGCCACCCTGCCCAGTTTTGTGTCATTTATAAATTCACTGAAGTTATGCTCTGCCCCCTAATCCAGTTCACTAATGAATATGTTAAACAGGACTAGAGCCAGTAGCCAAATAAAAGTACCAGAGCTGATATGAAAATATGTTATCCTCTCTCTGATAAGTTAGCTTTACATCCACGGCTACAGCAGTGAATCAAATATAATATTTCTTGTCTGTGACCTGCACCCAGAGAGAGAATTTGCAATCTTCCCAAATGTCATGCTATTTCTACACTGCATGCTGTACACATTTGTGCAGTAAAAGTGTTTGTACTATATGCGAGCTCTTCCACTTGCCTTGTTAAAGGAAAAAATTCTAATAAAAAACACACAGATCTGAGTATTTAATATAGTAAACAGATGGTAGTTTCTCATTGCAAAACATTTTTTTGGTTCAATGGTTGTCAAATATGACTTTTACAGAAAGTTCCTGTCTACAAAGGTTTTGGGTTGTATTTTTGGAGACGAAATGGTTACTCAAAAAATCTTTACAAGTCCAGGGTGATACTGAAGTCCCATTAGAAACTCACTGCTTTGAAAATGTGTTGTTGCCATTATAATGTAACAATGGAGTATGGGTTAACATCTTTTATTTTAAATTCTTTTGAACAATGAAAATGACAGAATTAGGCCTTGGAAACTTTAGAGGAAGTTGGGGTTTTTACTGATTTTTGTTTGGTTTGGTTTTTAAATCTATTTTAAAATGCATATGCAAATTCCTGGACCATGCAGAATTTTTGCCTACTCTCCAATTTTTCTTACTGCATAAATGAGTATTTAATTCCTCCTCATCTTCTACTCAAACTCGAAACACCACTAACAGTAATACATGACCATCCAAAAAAACTTTTTGAATCTGGCAGAAGCATTCCTTGACCCAGTGGAGGGAGGAATTGTTTTATATTCCCATAGCCTGACTGCTATTGTATACGCTTCGCGTTCTGTGAGCAATTCACATGTAATCAAATGAAAGGATTAACAACTGGAATAAAGACCTAGTGCCTTAGATTCAGAAGGCTACAATACTTTCTAGGCTGCAATGCTTCTACACTATTAGGCCTTTTTCATGAAATACCCAGCAATTTTTGCCTTTCATCTACTACATCTATGACTGGACAAGTTCACCTTTTAATTCTGGTGCTAAGAGAGTAAGTCCAGGGGTTTTGATGCTTCAGATCTATCAGTCACATAACTCTGTACATCGGGGAACTGTTGGAACATGAGACCTGCTCCTATGAAATGGGCAGTTCTTCTGGAAAAAGAAGGATGGGAAATTTCATCCAAAATTAATACTACAACTCATTCTTATGAATAAGCCCCAGCCAGAATGCATGTTCCATCATTTTCTGGGTCTGTGGGGGGAATTGCAAAGTCCCCCATAAGACTTCTAGGAAAAAAAAGGCTGCTAACTCAAACACAGATGGAACAGAATGGTGTCATAAAACCATGACAAATAGAAAGAACTGAAAACTGGGACAGTTTTTGTGAGTGACAGCTATCTAGTCTTCTGCTTGCTCCTGCCTCCATCTTCCATCATCTTCTCCAAAATGTCCTCTACTAAGGAAGGACTAGTAAGCGGCTGTTCATGGAAGCAAATGAGCAATATAAAACTTTTAAAAGCTGTGTCTGGAGGAGCCATGTAACAATATGGAAGTGAACCTTTTTCTCCTGGTCATCTTGCCAGCAGCAAAATGAAATTTCCTTTAGTTTCATTCTGGAGCTCAATGCCCTGTAGTACTGGGGAATCAAGAGCTGTCTTACAAACAATGGGGTGAAAAGGAAGTTTAGATATTGTTTTCAATAGCAACAAGGCCAGCTGGACAGCCAAGTCCAATTTAAAACCAGAAATAACAGTCACTCAATTTCTCTTTGTCTTAATAAAATGATAATAATAATTTCATAACGTAAAGTGACCAACTTCAGAGTCACTTTCACAGTGGTTCTGTTTGGGCAACTTGGGAACTTTCTATATTTTCATTCCTTCCCTTTATGTTTAAATATTAGCAGTGTTAGCCGTGGTACGCATTCACTGTTTTAATCAAGAGCCGTTCATTTTAAATATTTGTGTTCACTGTAGCCAAGAAGTCTGCAGTCAGTGTTTTGGCCGATTAAGCTTTAATCAGGACAGAATGTTTCAATGTTAAAATATACAAATTGCATCTGATCCACTGGCATATGCTACCCTTGTTGTTATGGCACTCGGTGTTTCTTCTCAACCTAAATGGCTCAGATACAGCCTTTCATTTCTAAGAAACAGCATGATCCTCCCACTGCTAGCAGAGTTGCTACAAGACAGGGGCAAATGTTGTCTTTTTATAACACATTAGCTGTAAAAGCAGGTAGCGTCGTTGTTCTCTATTTGTTAACTTGCTATCTCTTTTCCCAATATTTCACATTTTCCACAACTTATGATCTGTAGTGGAAAGGTACTGTTTTGGTACTCCAGAGAGAGATTGGGTTGTCATAGCTAGAGGCACACTGAAAGGACATGGGAACTGGATGTACTATTTGTCACAGGCTGAAAGGTTTAACTCTCCAAAATCACACACCTTCCTCAGAAAGTTAAACCCGTTATACCAGGAAAGGTCAGAGCTGATAGATAAAGGCTGGGATACAACTCTGAAAAACGATCATCTCAGGCTCCATTTGTTCCTCAAAACTGTGAGTCCTCATACTTCTCCCTTCTGTGCAGATTTCTGAATGTGGTCTGTCATGATCTCATGTTCCCAACTGAAGCTTAGAGCAGATGAGGAGCCACCTCTCTGCTCAGTTCTCTTTACTGGCATTTCTGCTTCATAGGTTTCTGGTATTAATTGTGTGATTCCTTCTTCCTGTGCTTTCATAGCTTGCATGTTCCCAAGTCAGATACTATTTTATCCCTTTTGGCCAGGTTGCTAATTTCCCTAGTCTTAGATTCTGCTAGCTTGCCATGTTTGTAAATCTTCTCAGTTTAGAATCTCCTTTCAAATTTTCTTTTATTTCTTCATCATTACCCAATTGTACTATATCTGATCCTCAGAATACCCCATCAGAGGATTTCCCTTTACTTGACATGTTGCCATTTATGGTGATCCCCAGTTTAAAGTGTCCTGAAAGTCTTCGTTTTCCTTCTCAAGTCAATTGGGTTACTTTCGAGCTAGATTATGCAATGCACAAAAATAGTCCCTCTGAAACCAGTGGAACTCTTCACACGAGCAAGCACTTAGATTGTGGAAATTTTACTCACCCTCCTATTCCTCAGAGTCTGCTCTTTTTTGGCATGTCAGTTCATTGAATAAACAATAAATACCTTAGCCAAATATTCTAACTGAACAATCTCTTATATTTTAAAAAGGAAATTGAGATTATAATATTTTCTACTACTTTTCTCTGACCTTCTGGCACATATCCACAGCTAGAACGTGCCAAAATAACGCAAGAATTACTGTTATCTGACCCTTAAGTTTGAGAATTTGAATAGGCTTTTTTTGGAACACATCAAAACTTTTCTTAGGATTTTACTACCCTGTGTTAACGCAGGGGAAGCAGTGATAAAGTATTTGCAGATATCTATTCCCCTGTTTTATCTCTGAGAATCCATTTCTAAAAGATAGCACAGTCATCTGTTCTTATTTTAAGGAGTGGTAATTCATAATTTACTGATTTCATTGAAAAACTGAGATGCAATTTTTAACACTCTAGCTTAAAAAAAAAAAAAAAAAAAAAAAGAGTATAGCACAACCCCATATAAATCATATTTTTTACATTTAATGTTATTGTGGTGAGGTGGAACAAGGGGAAACAGAGGAAAAAGCTTTGATCACTTTGATCAAGTACAGACCACCTATCAGGTTCCTGAGTGCCACTGTGTGTCATGCACATTTTCAAATTTTTGTCATAATAGCTACCAGTCACTGTATCTGAGATTAAAAAGGGGATGGCGATTAAACATGTGATTGAATCCAGACATTTTAATCATACTCCTTCCATCTATTTTTGCAAAGCAGGCTGCCTGCTTTCCCAGCAGTCCACATGAATAGCCAAGGGATGACAATTTGCATGCTAACTGAATTCACGTACCATGCTGATTGTATGGAACATCTGTTGCTGATTGATTGTTTTGGTCCTCTGATTTCCAAACTAATATATGAAAATGCAGAACGTAAAAGGCAAATTATCATGCCAAGGGCAGAGAGCAGATTGTTGCTCTTTTGTTGTTGTTGAAACTATGTTGTAACTATTGATAAATGTCACTGCACTCCGGCTATCATCTTGGACTTGCACTAAAATACCGTGCCTTAATTGCTGCAATTTTCCACGTGCTATCTTCCTTCTCAATCTAATTTTGGCATAGCTGGCTTACATTTGGTTAGAGAAAAGTCTTTCCCCCATCATCTTTCCTAGCCCAAATATCCACCATTGTAAACATAGAAATGACACTTCTGCTCTGCTCTAGGTAGATGTCAAGAAAGAAGGCTATATAGTAGATACTCTTGCATGAAGTAGGCTGCTGCCAAAAACAATGGCAATTCTTTATGTAGAGAAATAAATCTACATTTCTAATCCATAATATGTCAGGTTTCAGAATAGCAAGTTTAATACCATGTGAGTGAGAAAACTGCTGAGGAACTTCATTCTCTTCACAAGTAGGTGTAATTTCACCCTACACAAACTCACGTTACTCTTAAGAGGGATGTATGAAATTGCTAATATGATAAGATAGGCTTTGTGAACAATCTTACTTAATACCATAAATGTAGGATGCTTTTCGAACATAGCATGGAGTAATATGTATGTGTTCATTCTACAAGTTATCATAGAATATTCCTATGGGGACTCCATGCTGGGAGGCACTGAGGCACCCATTTGCCACCCATATAATCTCCCCAGAGAGGTTTTTAGCCTGCCAGGGACCAGCATTCTGGATATCAAGAAGAGCTTAACAGATCTGATAAAGCCAGAGGAACACTATCTGTTCCTTGTCCTTCAAGCTGTGTCACATAAGGTTGCAACATGGAAATTAAAAAATATTTTAAAAGACTTAACATCCCGTGGGAGGATGTTGAAGGGATGAGGAGTATAGGTACTGTTCTCCTTGATCCTCCCAGTCTGAGACCAGGACCAAGGCAGAAGGAAGAGAACAGACCAGTTGAATGAGTGGCTGCATAGATATTGTTATGCTCAGGGTTTCAGGTACTATGGTCCTGCAAGCACCTTTGATAGACTGGGCATGCTGATGTCAGATAGGATACAACTGACCAGAAGGAGCAAGAATACACTGGGCAGCAAGCTGGCTGGGATGAGTACCAAAGCTTTACGCTGGATTTGATACAGGAAAGAGATGTAATTCTAAGTTACAGAGAAGAGCCTGGGAACAGTGTCACTTTAGGAAGCACCAGGAGGAAACCTCAGATTTGTCTTGGTTAATTTGGGAGACCTCCTCCAAGAAAGTAACACAACCAATAGCCAACTACTGTGCCTCCACACTAATGCACACTGCATAGGGAACAGGCAGGACAAGCTGGAAACCACGGTGCAAGTAGAAAACGATTACCTGATTGCTACTGCGTAGACATTGCACAACTGGGATGCTATGATTGAGGGCTACAAGTTTTTTAGAAGAAATACACAAGGCAGGAGGGATGGGATGGGGGAGTTGCCCTCTAACTTCAGAACTGGATAGACAGTGAAGAGCTGCCTCTGAAAAACATCCATGACCAGGTTGAAAGCCTGAGGGTTAAAATTAGGGTCTGAACAAATAAAGGATATCTGGTGGTTGCAGTCTACTACAGGCCACCTGATCAAAGGGAGTCTGTTAATAAGGCTTTCTTGCTTCTGCTGCAAGCAGTGTTGCATTCACAGGCTCTCATCTTGCTGAGGGATTTCAATTATCCAGATATTTTCTGGGAAAGCAATATTGTAGTCCAGAGGAGGGCCATGAAGATGATTAGAGGGCTGGAGCAACTCTCCTATGAAGAAAGGTTGAGGGAGTAGGGCTTGCTCAGCTGGGAGAAGGTTCCAGAGAGACATCATTGCAGCTTTCCAGTACTTAAAGGAATATCATAAGCAGGAGGGAGACCAACCTTTTACATGATCTAATAGTGATAGGACAAGGGGGAATGGCTTTTAACTAAAAGCGGGTAGATTTAATTTAGATGCTAGATGGAAATTTTTAACCAAGAGGGTGGTGAGGCACTGGAACAGGTTGCCCCACTCCTGGAGGTGTTTAAGGCCACGGCGGATGTGGACCTGGGCAGCCCATTCCAGTGGGTGGCAACTCTGCCTATGACAGGAGATTGGAATTAGATATTTTAAAGGTCCCTTCCAACCCAAACCATTCTACAATTCTATGATTCTGTGATTATCTGAATGTGTTAGTTTCCAGTTTGCAAAAAATGAACAGCAATGGCTTGGAATAAACGTTGAGAAATAGTACATTAATCCATCACCAGCTGTTGATTCACTGTGTAACTGGTTACAGAGATTTGTTACATATTCAAGATTACCATAGGAACAGCTCTGGATTAAATCATTTCAACTCTCCTAAGGACTGACTGCACTGCAGCTTCGCTTCTCTGCTCTGCATGTGAATATCTCATTTGCCTTTTCAAATTTCTAATATCTATGTTGATTCTGTGAAATGTCTGCTTCTAATTCCCCTGGTGATTCATTCTCATGATTATTATATGGGATATTGTTTTTAATTTTTCTTTTTTTTTGTCTCTTTTATTATTTCAGCAGAATTCATTGTGAAAGAACAATGATTATTGCAGCATATATGAACGTGCATGGTCTTTGTCAGAAAGTAGGGTCAGACCCCTGCAGGATCTTTCCTGTTGGGTTTCTAGGCATCAGCCCAAACAATGAAGAACAAAGAGAACCAAACAGGAAAAAGATCTTTTAAAAAAATGTAGCTGGGATGAAGGCAATTCAACAAAGCAAACACAGTAAATGCCAGAAAATGCTGAAAATGTTGAAAATCATCTTAACAAGAAAAGTCGGCAAAATTTCTGTTGCTCCAGAGATTGTTGTACTTGATTTACACTATTTTTTGTATAGACTTTTCCATGGACTCTAGTATGAACTACAATGGGTACAAAAGCGAATATAAAAAGTGAGTAGAAAAAGACAATCAAGTCTTGTGAATAAAAATGCATGTCTAATTCACTGAAACGTGCTCGTAACTATTATGGCTAATGGTCTCACTACTGAAGAGAAGGAGTAAGGAATTTCTAAAATGTTTTCTTTCTTGCAAGTGTTTCTTTTTTTTTTTCCCCTCTGATTTAAATAATCAATTCAAAATTCAAAGGAATTTTGTTTGTACTGTTTTGATAAAAATACCCTGTTACTCAAGTTTGTTTAATGATCTCAAAATAACTTTCAGGTCAGTCCTGTAGATTTTCATAAAAAATAGGACTGGGTCTAAACTACTTATGTAAAAATAATGGAGGAAAATGTGTTTGCGTGTATTGCAAAGAAAGGACATAAATCAACTGGTTTATTTATCCACAGTTCACATTTCATTTCGGGAGGTTACTCTAGTTTCAGTAATTATTTGTATTCTAAAACTGATAAAATGAATGCATATAAACAACAGAGAAATTAGGATATTTTAATTAAAACATACTCAGGAAGGAACAAAAATCTTCATTATGATGCAAATAAAAGATACATATTCTTCTCCTCTCCTCTCTGCCCCTCTCTTCGCCTCCCCTCTTCTTTTTCCTTTGTTTTGCTTTGCTTTTTTTGTTTTCTTTTCTTTTCCTTTTTTTTTCCTTTTCTCCTTCCCTTTTTTTAATCTCCCTTCCCTTCCCCCTTTCCCTTCCTAATTCTTCTTTTCCTTTCTCTTTCCCTTTTTCTTTCCCTTCCCTTGATCCAAGACAGAGAAGAGCCAGATTTAGAGACTGGAGGGTTACAAACTTCTCAGTTTTTCATTGTTCTCCTGAACTCTCTAGGAGTGGTATATTCCACAATTTTCAGTTTTTGTCAAGATTGTCTCACGAATCACAGTTTCTGCTTTCCAGACAGCACCACAAGATGTAGGATTTTTACATCTTAAATGTCTGCTCTCTATAATGAGAAGTGACTAGTGGCGGTTCGCCGTGGTTTGCACCAAGTTGTTCATACTGTACAGGCAGAACCACAGGAAGAGCTGGAACTCCTGTGAATTTTCCATTTAGTTTGACAAGTCAAATGCTTCACTACCATAAATGACATTAAACCATAAATATGCAAACAAAAGAACTTGATTCATCTGCTCCTTTGGTTGTTGGACAATTCAGTAAGAATGGCAACCTCCAAAAATAACTGTGCCAGTGTAGCAACAACTTTTTGTCTCAAATCTGGATCAAAAGGATGCCTTCCCAGCAACATCCAATCCTTGAATTTGGATAGTGTAATTATTAATCAAGTTGCAGAACGTCAGTGTTAGACACCCCAGCAATGCTGAATGTTTTTGCTAAACAGTGGTGCTGCGGAGCTCAGGACAGAAGAGTAAACTCAGCAAGACAAATCAGCTAATTTTTTGCTCTCTGAGCATTCCACGAGAAACTTTGTAAAGCTACAGTGATATGACTTTCAGAAGGGATGTTCTCGGTTCTTATGGCCTAAGAGAACTGGATGTTCTTGTGATATCTATGGTTACACAGCAGCTACAGGGTATCCATCAAATTTGCTAAGCAAAGATAGAACAAAATTTACTAGCTACTTTCATCATTTATCAGGATGTTTCAAGAGGCTGTACCTGAATTCACCAAACCAATCTGATTCAGATTTGACTGTGTTGTGCTAAAGCATACGGGATGATATGCTGATCAACACTGGCTGTCCATCACATCTCAGGAGTCCCTGCTGTCACCTCTTCTGGGACAACTTCAGCCACAGATTCTGTCAAAATCTGAGCTTTTACATGAAGTCTAAAATATTAGGCATCGTTAGCACTAAATTGGTCTTTGTTTCTCTTTGCTAAGGAGGACGAGCATATTCTTTCTCTTTATAGTGGATCAAATACTAAAGCTGATATCAAATGTGATATAGAATAGGTTCCTACAATACACTGAAAGATACGACCTAATGTTCATTCAAGTTACAGCACTCTAAGACTCTCCTAATATTTCCACATATTCATAAAACTTAGGTTGAGTTTGGAAATGTGCTGACACGGCCCTGTGGGTTCTGTCCCGGTCACGGCCCAAATGCCCACTACATTCTATACTGCCCTTCCCATCTGTACTTCTTGTCTGAAGGTGCCTGGAATAGCCCTAAATCTCTTTCTCCGGAGGCTGTGCAGTGTTTCCCAGTTAGAACCAATTCTGGATCTTATTAAGAAGGAGCATTTTAAAGTTGGATTCTTGCTCAACAGAACTGCTAATGCTGAGGTCTGCCAGATACCATCACTATGGCTGAATCAGTGAACACCCATGGACATCGTGCTTTAACTGAAATCATGATCTCAGTCTACACCCCCAACCATTCTCCACTCTATCATAGGAACTGTCAAACGAGCAATCCCCCTTTCAGCTGTTATACAAATGCATTCTTTAGAGATGTTACCTTTCTATCCATGATTACTCCAATTTTTTTCTCCTTTGTGAGCATGAAGTGAACTAGCCTAGTCTTGACATAATTAATGAGTTTGAACACTTGAACTGAAACGGCTTGCATGTGCTGTGCTGAGTCAGGACTCTTTAATCGTGACAAAGTTGAATCTCCTTTTTCTTATATAACAAAAAGTAATGGCATAAAAAAATTCAAAAACAGAAATTAGAAAACAGCAGAAAAGGATCATATCATTCTGCCAGAGCAAATTACCAGTATTGTTAAAATAACGTCTCACTCAGTCACACAGATTGCATTTTTCCAAAACAAGCCAAAAATATTAGCCAACATTTATTTTAGCTTCAGTGCTGAAGTGTAGTTAAATTTCTAGCTGTTTTTTTAAAGCTTCATAGTAGGAAAAGAGTCCTAATGAATAACAGAGGTCAGGCAGCATTACTCCCTTGATTAAAATAATATTTATTGGCTTCCAAGGATGTGTGCAGATTTACTCATACTGGTAAAAAAAAATGAAAATGTCCTGCTTAGAAACAAAAAAATACACTTCGGACAAAGACTTGAGTTTTGAGTGGGATGATGTTATGACAGTAATCACACAACAGCACAGCTCGTGTGAGAAGCAGAAAGGAAAAACATTCATTCATTTCTGAACGTTTTGTAAGGGGTATTCACACAAGCAGCTCCAGTTTAGTTCATCATCTGGTCCCAGGGTTTAGAGCTTAGGACATCTGTGCTTTGCTTTCTCTTTTAAGTCCTTTTCCACAGAAGCAGCATATAACACTCTATGTGAACAAAGCAATGCCAGCTGATTAACATCTGCTAGTTTGATTAAAGTCATATAGATGGCAAAATTTCAGGTTCTAGTAAGACTGGCTTGCTCTTTTAACAAAGACAGTCATTGTGTAACAAGCTGCCATTGCTGTAGCTGCTCATATGCTTTAGATTCACATTTCACACCTGAAAAGGGGGATCCAGGCAGTCGACACTGGTTTTGCAAATTCCCTTTTATGTTCAGCCACTGAAATGTATTAGCAAGCATGCAAGCTTCTGTTTACCACAGAAAAAAAATGTAATAGAAATTTTAGACTTCAGGTTATATTGGCTGGATGAGCTTTAGGTAATGAGTACGTTGGGATTTCCTTGCAGGTACATTAGCCACCCCTAATGTGGATGTAATTGTTCTGGTAACTACATCATAAATGACAGCAGTCACATTAGGGCAAATTTTGCATCAAATGAAGTAAAGCTCTTGTCAACAAGCCTAAGCCTGTGCCTGTGCTGGGGGCTTCCTCCAGTACCAGTTAAGTACAAGTTAGGATGGATTTGTCACCAGTTAGGTCTTACCACCATAGTTCATATTCTGAACTAAGATTTCAAAGAACTGTTGTACCTGCACAGCATTTGGATGCCCAAAAGCACAACACGTGAATAGAAGGATCACAACATTTTCCATAAACTAAACTTCCTGACATGTCTTAAAGGCATTTGCTTGGCCTTGTTATTTACCTTTCACACTTTTCAAGGTAGCTAAGGCAAAACTGTTCTGCAGTTCTATTTTGCTGAAGTCACAGGGTGACAGCAGCAAGAGCTAACATCTGTTGATATATGTGTTTCTTGGATACTTGAAATCTTTCAGAAAAAAAAGACCACTTTTTGTGAAGTACATTATCGTCACCAGGCTAATTATATCCAAAGCTGATATTCTAAAGGAGTTCAGGGATTTCCTTTTATATAAGAAAGTGAGATGATTAAATGCCCTTGCAGTGTCTGTTTCTTTCAACAAGTAGATTTTTGCAGGACTGTTGCAGTCTGAAATGTCCCATATGGTGCTTTCCAGTTGCATTGGAGCATGTATTTTCTTGTAATTGCACAGTTTACCTAATTCCCTTGATTCTGAAATCTATTTTGTTCTAAGAAACTTTTTATATGGGAAGCGTCTGTTTTATGAAAAAAAAAACAACACCATTTATAAGGAGTTGTGATATGGAGGACATAAGAAGCACAATTTTTGAGACCTGGAGTGACTACAGGAATCCACCTGGAAAGTCCAAGTAGAAGGTAAATCTTGACAGATACTGAAAACCAAAAGCTTAGGGTATACAAAGCCAATGTGTAGTCAGGCCTGTTATACCATTTCCCACAAATTACTCATTATTTTGCTCATTATTTTGCTTTATTTTTCAGCCTTTTTTACTTCATCATTTTTATCAGAATAAGTGTGTCAAAGGAGTCTATTTAACACTACATTAAAGGATTCTGCCAATATGAATAAACATGGGCAACTACTAAATTCATATATGAAGTTAAAAATAAAATAAAAATAAAAATAAAAACTTCAGGATACAACTCTGTAAGTCTTATTGACATAAAATTAAACATAATTAAAATCAGTAGTAACAGAGGCAGTACTTTTGGTACCTGAAAAAAAAGAATCCTTGGGAAGGGGACCAAGCAAGGCTCTGTGACTAAATTTTAATGACTTTTTGCCTGAATAAGATTGGCAGAGACTGCTGAGGATTTTGCAGAGGAAAGAGAGTTTGTGTTTCTCTGGGAACGGGGGTGGCT
The DNA here is from genome assembly GCF_019232065.1 of Centrocercus urophasianus. NCBI lineage: Eukaryota > Metazoa > Chordata > Aves > Galliformes > Phasianidae > Centrocercus > Centrocercus urophasianus. The sequence continues at coordinate 30,884,533 of NW_024884253.1, forward strand.
CTGAGGAATTATCTTAGGAAATGATATTCACAGATAACTTCAGCTAACAAATTCCTTTCCTGTAAGAACAGCCTGGTACACTGACAGCACTCTCAGTGACTACTGATCTCTTCCGAGGGTGCACTGAAATTTTTAAAGCTTATAAAGCTCTAGGATTTTTTTGTACTAGAGGGTTTCCATTTGCAAAACGTGCACAGGGACTCCGTGTGGGAGGAGTGGGGGCTGTGGTAGGAACATGTAGACAGCAGGACAAGTGTGAGCCAGACACGCCTCATTGAACAGCATTTTGGGCTGTTTGGGACTGGGACACCTGGACTCCAGCATGAAAAAGGAAAGGAAGAAAGCTGAAAGGATGGAAAACTTTTAGGGTATTGCAAAAGACCGAATCAGGCTTATTCATTCTTTTCTTGACACATGAACATAACAAGGTCATTGCTGTAGCTGGCATTCAGCTAACCCAGCACAAGCTGTAAGTTAAGGATGAATAGCACTGCTGAAGAGATATTTCAATTTTCATTTTCAAATCAAACTGAACTGAAACAAATGGCTACCACAATCAAACCTTTTATTCATACCAACACATTACTTTACTCTCTGAAAAATTTAGAGGGGAGGCACAATATTTTGCCCCAAATTTATTGTGCATTTTCTGAACTGAATACTCAATATTCTAACTAAAGGGTATTTTCATTATGAGTGAAATGTCTAACTTCACTAAAAAAGATGCTATCACTAGTAAAATAAAACATCATACACATCTTTCTGGTTGTTGTACTGATGGGTTTATTTGGTGGTGGTGCCTGTGATGTGTGTGTGTTTTTTTAAAGGTATTGAAATAACTAAAATTAGAAATCAAAGCCTGTTTTCCCTGCAGGCACACAAATGCTATATATTCATTTATCAGGACTCAGCTGGACAAGGCTACTATTGTCAGAATATGCAGCAACAACAGACAGAGATCCGTTTAGGAACCAGATGACAGTTCTGTGTTTCTTTTGTGCTATTTAGCCTGTGTTCTCCACCATCACAAATAAGGTATTAAGAAGTTACATGATCTTCATCACATAACCCATAATTCAGAAAAGACTCTCCCAAGGCTGCCCTGGGGACTCCAAGCCAAATGTCAGTCCCAGTCCCCATCAAATACTTTTCTTCACTGAAAAAAAATCGAGTTAATTGTTTTAGAACTCCATATGCACAGAGCACAGCGAGATAGAAACCCAACAGCATGCTGCAAATGCTGGAGTTTGCACGTTTCCACACTGCCTGCCAACAGTGTGTGCAACACCTTTGGCACATAACAGACTGGCATAGGTCTAAATAAAGCCTAAGCTCTAACTAATGGTTCTGGATTGTCAAGGAAGATCTGGCTTTTACAGGATGCACACATGCATTCAAATTCCCCTAACACTGCTGAGGGCCTTTTCCCAATTTCATCTGGTTTTGAATACCTCAAGTGCTAAGACATTTCTCCTTGGGTAAACATCCATTAACTCTAATGCACGCCTGGACCTGTCCCCAGCACCATGAATCACCAGGTCAGAAAGCGTGAAGAAAGAAAACATGACAGATGCTTAAATTGAACTGTCTCCATCTCCATAACTGCAGAGCATGGAATTGGAGGGACCTGATAATGGCCAACCCCTAGGCAGGTTCAAGTCTACCCCTAGGCTCTTCCCAGCAGATGATGTTTTGGCTTCTACAGATGTGTTAAGAAACAGTTAATCTTTTCCTCTCCCTTATATGCATCTTCATTAACTTCATACCTCTTGTGGATTATGTCTCATAAGGATTTTTTCCTGCTGCCCCTTTGGTCTATCTCTAAATGATCTGCACCTTTTTTGAAAGGAGAGATGCCTATGTGGTCCAGATAAAGCTGAATAAAAAACAAATAAAATATTTTTTCTTAAGTTTTAGCTTTTGATATTAGAACCACATTTCCCTTTGGCTTTTATTTTGTTTACTTATTACTAACACAGCCAATTACACTGCACCTTGAAAAGGCCAAATTTTTTCCTTCCTTCAAATTTTTCTCTGTAGAATTCTATTAATCCACTTAATTGATTTCTGACTTCCTCAGACTTTGGAACTTATTTTAAATTCTGATCTTTTCTTATAGTCTGCTACAGAGTCCCCTCACAAATTTGTGCTGCCTCTGAATTTGATTAGCATATTTGCTATTCTACCAGTCTAGTCTATACTGACAGTGCTGCTGAAGGACACTGGATGAAGATGTCCTTGCGCAGTCGTACCTGTATGTGTAATTGCTAAGTAACTGCTGTTTGGGTACAGATTTTCAAGCAATTCTGCATCTACTGATCTTGACCTAGGTTTGACCTAAGATAGTCAGAGTACTGTTTTTCCACTCTTTATGGATATGGCACATAGAGAGCACATTTTTGAAAAACTTTCCTAGAGGCAAAATATGTCACTATTATTGTTTCCTGCCTATCCATCACACTACTTATTCAGCATGGAAGAAAATTAGATTTGGAGCTAGCTTTGGCTCAATCTGTATTTGGCAATCTGTTTGGACTGCTTCTCATCTTCTTATTATTTATTATTTTTTATTAATGTTTCTCATTATTTTATTGCTTACAATTTTGCTTTGTATAAGAGAGTGTTTCTATACTTTCATGGAGCCCTAAGGTTAAGCTTGACTGATTGAAAATTTTCCCAAATGTCATACATAAAGTGTCCATTTATTCCAGTGAAATCTTTCTGGCTAAACTTATTAGTGATAAATATGACCAGAGATATTACTTCTGTGTTTTATGTTTTGTTACTGAGTTATGTTAAAAGTAGTCCCAATATATAACAGCATCTCATGCTGATGCTTCAAACAAGTATGCTTTTAAGGACACAGAAGAAAATAAGGATTTCTATCCCAAGATTTATAACTGCTTTAATATTAAGACTACTCAATTTCATACTCTGCTATAACAGTTTTCTGAAGCCCTTCAGCAGCAATAGATAAGCTTGCTCAGATATGCAAAATATCTTTTTACTTTCCTGGCTGCAGTCATGCTTTTTTGGTGTGTGTGCTTCGTTATTTTTAAAACCTCTGCTATAATTGCACATACCCATAACTGTGGTTGGTTTCTGCAGTTCAGTTCTGGAAACCCAACTTACTTTTTGTTTCAGAATAATTTATCTACAGCTTATATTAATGCTTAAGGGAAACTTTATACACGAGATCAACATCCAAGACCACAATCACACCTCCTGAAATATCCTAACTCTTAAACCTTAACCATCCTCTCCCTCTGCCTTCCCAAATAAATCTCAGGAAACCCTTGGAGGAACGGGATGACAACCTCCAGAATATGAGGAATGCAATGGAGAAAATATCTTTAAATATCGTTCAAATTATTTATTCCTTTTATGTTAAGTTCTCTCATAGCAATCATTTTTTGGTAGATCAGAAAGCACAGTTCTTTCAGAAGTTCCTAATTCGTGTCAACATTAAATCTGCCATCTATGTTGCCAGAAATGCTATGTGTACTCCAGCACATCGTGGTTAAAAGGAGGAACAAAGAGCAGACAGTTTAACCTTCAGGATTTAAAAACAAACAAAAAAAGAGCAATGTGAAGAACTTGTTGAATATTTCCTTCTCTTGCACTATCAGAGTCCCAGAATAACAAAACAAATGTTAGGAAGCATTTACCTTTTTTCAACAAGACATGTGGGACACTGGGAGTCTACTTCCTCAGTGAAATGCAGACTTGAAATTCATTGCGTACTTCCCAATTGGGCATAACATACCAGCAATTGGATAATAACATTCTGATTCTTGGATTTTTCTGGATGTATAAATAAATTATTCTCCTAAGAAGATCCATTTTAAAATATAAAATGATGAAGAATGTGTGAGTGCTGCTCGCATAGTCATCATGCATCATCCATGTTATGGTCTTGAGTTAAAAAGATTCCTGAAAAGCAGGAAAAAAATTGAAAATCATTAGAAATCAGATGCAGAACCATGACCTCATATTTACAGTAACAGGAAAGGATTTTTTTTATTTTTTTTCTTGGAAAGTATGTTAAATTTGTTAACATTAAAAAAAAAAAAAAATCATGAGATATAAAACTGTTGAGAAAGAGGAAATTATTGAAGGGGACCGAAGGATACAGACGGGGGAATCATAGGGACCAGGGATACACTGAAAAGGCAAACTTCAGAAGAGGCTGGGAGCTGCAAAAGAAAATGTGAGGGTTGGGTCACATAGAAATCAGGTGGGAGTGGGAGACTGGAATGACAGCAAGGAAGGATGTGAAGAGGAGAGGAAGGTACAGGCAAATAAATACAAAACATGACATGTTTGACACCATGTCCCATAACATCCTTGTTATGAAACTTAGAAAGTATGGGATAGATATGCGGACAGTGAGGTGGATTGAGATCTGGCTGACTGTCAAAGCTCAGAGGGTGGTCATCAGTAGCACAGAGTTTGGAGGCATGTAACTAATGATGTTCCCCAGAGATCAGTGCTGAGTCTGGTCTTGTTCAGCATGTAGTTCCAGGATCCACAGTTAAAAACAGACAGAGATCTCCTATAAGGAGTCCAGCAGAGGGCAACTGTATGGGAACTGCTGAATCACAGCCTGAACCTCTGATTGATCACCTGAGAAAAGCAATGAGTCAGTCCTGGGAGCACAGGTGAAGGCAATCCACCTGTGCTGCTAGAAGGGATGGAGCCTGGCTTCACCTTTCTTAGACCCCATTTAAGAGCTGACTACCAGTAGGGAAGGATCTCTTCTGGGTATCTCTTCTTTGGACTTCTACAGCAAGCCCAGGACAAGGGTAAGTGCTCTATCTGTTGTTTGTTTTGTTTTTTTGGGTTTTTTTTTTTGTGTAATAACCTGCTTAGCCAAACTCTCTTATATATCATGGTTATAGCATCTGTATATTCATTGATTGTACAGCCACAAAGGTTAAAGACTGGATGTTGTGTTGAGGGACATGGTTTAGTGGGAGCTATTGGTAATAGGTGAACGGTTGGACTGGGTGATCTTTTAGGTCTTTTCCAACCTTGGTGATTCTATGATTCTATGATTATTAATGGCCTGGGGCATCTCTGTTATGAGGAAAGGGTGAGTAACCTGGGTCTGTTCAGCCTGGGGAAAAAAAGACTAAGGAGGGGTCTGATAAATATTTACAAATATCTAAAGGGAGGTGGGATGCAAATGGATGAGGCCAGGCTCTTCTCAGTGGTGCATAGCAATAGGCCTAGAACTTGAAGGTAGGAAGTTGCCTACAAACATATGGAAGAATTTTTTTTTTTATGCTAAGGGTGTTGGAGCACTGGAGCAGGTTGCCCAGTGAGGTTGTAGAGTCTCTTTCTGCAGAGATATTCAAGACCCAATGAACTTAATGATCTCTTGAGGCTCCTTCAAACTCCTGCAGTTCTGTGATTCTGTGAAATTCTTAAGGCATGGGGGAAACTACACAGCTATTCATGTAACTGTAAAACTGCTATTCATGTAACTGTTTTGGGTGCAACGTACTTGATTTTCTTAACAAGTGAACCAGTATCATTATAAACTATAATGCTTAGTAAAAGAATTAACTAATGCTATTTGTGTTTTCAGTGACCTTGTATAAGAAGGGGTCATCTTGAAAATGTAAAGTTATGATCAGGATATCATTTTGTAAGAACATGGGGAATTAGCTATGTTCCACCTTCTTGATTACTATGTTTTGGCAAAGGCCCATTAGCAGAAGGATCCTGAATGAACAGGACAAGATTAATTACAGTGTATGACTTCCAGAAATGTTATTATGTTTGCACTTTTCAGTTGGCTTTCATTATCAGTCAACAAAAATTTCTTCATCATCATCTGTTTACTATTTACAAATCTAACTCAGTTATTACCTCAGAACCCAGCAATCCAGGTCTCCTTCCTTTTCTGCCAGCAATAAGGTAGCTGGAACATAGGAAATGGAACACTAGAGAGAAGAAAAAAAAAAACTGAAAGTTGTGGCTCATGAACAGGACACTGCAGTAACAGCTTTTGTTTCCACAAACAACTGAAAACCCCTCAAACACTGAAGTTCATAAGTACTGAACAAGGCAGTGTGGATCTACAGGGTTTGTTTAGTTCGTAATCTGTTCACCTGAATGCAGTCCATGTGTTTCTATTATGGGTTTTCTAATGAGTTTGACTTAATAGGGGAAAAAAATATGGTGACTTCTATATAGCAGGCTTTTGTCTTTAATCAGTGAAAGAAGTTGTTAGAGCAGTTTGATAGAAGCAAAAATTAACTTGCTGTATCTTACTGTGAAAATGAATAAATACAGATCTCCCTTCAGTGATTTCGTATCACATTATCAGAGAATGTCAGGGATTGGAAGGTACCTCAAAAGATCATCTAGTCCAATAATCTGTTCTATGTAATTTCTAATTACTTGCCCTTAGTATTTTTCTACTGAAGAGACATATCTTCAGCATTTCTCCCCATGAACTGAAAATCGGTGCAATATAAAGAAAAATATTAGCTTAAGTATTAGCATCTTAAATGGCTCTCTTTTGGCAAACAGCACCATGGAGAAGATAGGATGAGTGTTACTTATACATTATCTGACAGTGAAAAGCTTCCCAGGAAATACTTTGTGTTTAACTTGTACTCATCAACACATATCTAGCACCTCAGGAATTGTCCTTAATGTGTCATAAAACTGGACAGAAAATACAGAAAATAGAAATACTTAAAATGAAATTATGTTGACTATGAAACTTTGCTTTGAGAATATAAAATCACAAGAGAGAAAACAGACTTTTCTTTCCCTATTCAATCACTTCTAACACATGCCTCAGAACCCCAGAGTATGTGAGCTCAATATGTACAGATTTCTGTGCAGACGTTCTGTCGTAGTATGTCATTCTATGAAAAGGCTGTGAGACTTTCTCCTAAATTGTACTATTTTTCTATGGGCCAAATGCTCTCAGTAATCACCTTCTGCTACCACTGGTAAATGAAATGTTCCTGGTTCTTTTCTTGCTCTTAGGAATGTTTTTAGGAACCTGGGGAGCGAAGTGTGAGCACAAATAGTGGTAAACAAAGTTAATTGAAACTAAAACTGGGAAGCAGAAGGGGAAGGGAAAAGGAAGGGAATGGGGGGGAGGGGAGAGAGGAGAGGGAAAAA
>NW_024884253.1:30891781-30917056 GCF_019232065.1 Centrocercus urophasianus
CAGTGGGACAAAAAATGCCCTACAGAAGTAGTTCACAGTCAGTCAGACTTCCTCCAGCACAGTCTCATAAAAAAAGGTCTAGATCAGTGTGGAAAAGAATGGTACAGCTAAAACACAACTGGTGTCAAGTGAAGGCTTCCTGCTAAGTGACCTACAAAATCAGTCATTTCTATGTTGGACCCAGATAAACACCAATATCACCAAAATGAGTTAATTAAAAACCTCAAGTACACGTGTGCCAATTTCCAGGCAGCTAATTAAGACTTGCCAAGAAATGCCCCACTCTCCTCACTGAATTACAGTAACCAAAAGGACAATCTTAAAATTATTCTTTTGCATTTCAGTTGAGCCCCATCACAAAAATTTCTGTGGGTCTCCTGGAGGAAAGCTTTTATGTGAGCCAATGCGGAAGTCAAACTTAGAATGGAAATGCATAGAAAAATAAAAGCCTGTAAAACTTTAAACAAAATGGGTTCAGTGCTTCTGTCAAAGTACCAGACACAACTGGCATCATTCATAATTCAGAAATTCAATGATTTTTACACCAACATGAATCTAGAAGGGGAAAAAAGACAAAACATTATTTTGAGGTTTCTGTTCTGTGAGTTAACTTAGGTGTAAAAGAGGGGAATGTGCATTTGATGGTGGAGTGGTGTTGGCAGATCTGGAGGGATTGCACAAAAGCAACTTGAGGCTGTAGATGCAGAGCCTGGAATATGTGGAAGCTGTGAACTGAAGCTGTGCTGAAATCTTTCTTTATTCTTTTTTCTACAAAAGGTATCTTCCTGTGGACTGTTTTTTTTAGACTTCTAGCACATTTCATTATCCTTTATTCTTCCATGTGATCTTTCTGTCTCTTTTTATTGAAGATGTAGGAAGATGTGTGTACTTCCCAAAAGGTCTTCATTAGTCTCACTTGAGAATAAATGTTCTCAAGTTCTTAGGTCTATGTATAGAGTAAGGTACTGTGCTTTCAGTACCACAGATGGAAAACGATTTTGCCCAGAGAAAGCTGGGACGTTAGGGCAGGATGAAATGTGACACTGTGACATCATACAGCACTAAGACACTAAGGAGCACTTTGTGTAAGAGAAGCTGTGCCTTGCCAAAAAAAAAAAAAAAAAAAGAATTTTAAGCCTTCTGACTGATGTGGCAGAAACAAGATAGCTACATGTCCATCAGAACCAGTGGTACTACGAGTGCATTGCTGATTTTAATGCAGTTAGCTCAGAATGGAAGCTTTAAGGGCTTTAATTACCTTAAACAACCTTTATGGGGAGCATCACTTATGTCAATAGGCCTACACCACACAAACAAAATTAAGTATGGGTGCTGCACAGTTAGACATACCAGCTTGAGCTTTTTGAGTATTTACAGAGCACTTCCTTTATAATCACTTTCTTATAGGCACTTGAGGTTGTGAAGTGTCAACAAACATTTATACTGCTGTGGAAAGAGCTTCTTCATACAAGTGTGGGGGAAGCATTGGAGTGAAAAGTAAATTAAAAACCTGCTGTGTTGTTTCTGTGCTCTACACACTCTTTGTTTTGGCCAAAATCCAGGCCAAAACCCCAACACACTCCTTTTAGGTGGGAAAAGCTATCTCTGGGACTTCAACTTTTATCTCTTGGAGGAGGTCTGAATATGGAACAGGAAAGTTTTTCCATTTTTCCAGTGGAAAACTGCTTTAGAAATGAAATCCTATATATAAAAAACTCTGCTCACTTTTTAAAGAAAAAAAGATTAAGAATGACTCCTTATTGCTCAGGTAGAAATTCCATTAGCTGTAAAAATTCAGTGGAGATGGTGACAGTGTTAATTTTACAGTCTTCTTGTTACTGATCTCAGTTATCTGCTAAACCAGAAGATGAAGGAGCCTCAAAAGGTTTCTGAAATGCTACCATGGAAAACAGAAAGCTGGTACGAAAGGGAAGCACAACCCAAGAAAGTTCAAATGTCACCAAGTAGGCTGTACCTGCGGAATCTGCTGAAACAAAAACTGACAAGCTGGCGCACTCACCTCCAGAAAACTAAAATCAAATCCAAGCAGTTAACTAGAAGTGGAGACTAGTGATTTCAGGAACACTGTGTGGTGCTCTGTACTCTGCACTGCATTTGTAGAGTATGAATGCAAGCTGCTCTGTGGACTGGCTCTCTGAAGCTGCACAGCGATCTCAATGAGGTTGTGAACCATGACAATGTCGTCTTGTGATTCACTGGGGATTTGCATTTTTCCCTCCAGAGCGCAGCCCATGAAGACAAACAAAACAACAGAAATGTAATCCCTTTCAGCCGCTGGGGCAATATAGGCAAATGGGTAAGTCTTGGTTTTCAGAAATTCAATATTTCAACCCCAAGAAACCAAAACTTCCACAGAAAGATTTTTTTTTTAATTAAAAAAAAAAAAAATCCCATTTTGTGCACAACCCAAATTTTCATCAAAGCAGTTTATGAATTCTAAACTTATTTTTCTCATGAGGCCAGATCCACCCACGGTGTCTACATCATCATGGTCCTGTTGAGTTCACCACTGGGATTACACCAGCTCTAGCCCTACACCCAATTATAACTGCATACACACAAATATTAGTTTTAATTGTCTGTGGTACAAGAGAGATCCCTGCTGCTGAAGCATAGCTATTCAGCAATTGTTCATTTCACAGTAGTTTGAAAGATTCAGACTTGGCTTCTATCCATGTCAATAGACACAAAGTAATAGTAGCTATCTTCCTTAAAGGAGGGAAAACAAGAATAAAAGGACTAAAAATTCAAGCTCAAGTGGAGAGTGTTTTAGTTTTAACAACAAACTTCTAAAATCTCAAAGTGTTTCTTCTTCAGGTGATTTCAAGGGACAGGAAAAAGAAAGGGTAAATGAAAGGGAAAGAATGAAAAAAACCTCAGAGATTGCAGCCTGAGGCTGTAATCCTGCTTTCAAGAGGAGACATTAAAAAGAAACCTCAGAAAAGCCTTCAAATATCAACTTAAAGAGTATAAAAGTCGTCTGTGCTGTATTTGATGTGGTTCCCTGACATGGCTCTTGGAATCAGTTTTATCAGCTGTAACTGGATGGAGATGAAGGAGGCAATTTGCTGACCCTCCTCATCTCAGGCCAGGCAGTGTCACTGCGAGGCAGCACACCAGCAATGCTCAACCCACCATTGGCAGGGAAGAAGTCTGATTAGGAGCCCCTGCCTTATGCAATTTTGCCACTGTCATAGAGTGCCCATAAACATAAGCATCTTTAGAAAACTATCATGTGTTTTCAACTTCCTGAAGAATTCTTGTAAAATATAAGCGAACCACATTAGCCTTTGTCCTGTGCTTTTATTCCACTAATGGACAAATTGGGAGGAGGCTGAGAACAAATGTGCTATTAATTACCCAGATGGCTTTTTAATAGAACCTTGGATGATTGCACAGCCACTAAACATTGTCCAGAAATTTCTTAATAATGCTGGCAAACGAAGCATTCCTTCGGAGAGAATAAAGATACCATTGACCAGGAGGCTAAATTATGTCAGGTTAGTTTAAGAGATAGCAGACAAAGGGTGCATATTGTATGGAAGGAATGACAGGCCATATCCTAGCTGTCCAGCTCCTCCAGCAATGACAGATTTTCTAATTCACTGCAGATTCTCATAAAAGTGGGTGGTCAGTTCTGGGGAACAAAACACTGGCCCTATTGATCTTGGGTGGGAGAGACCTAATTTGGAATTAACCTAGGTTGATTTAATACAGCAGAGAGTCTTAGTATAAGCATAAAATTGGGATTAATACATTAAATGTTAGGTCAGAATGTTAAATCCCATTGCTGAAAGACCTCCATGCAGCCAGCTAAAGCTCAGTATGAGCATTTCAGTTACTCAGGGCCACCGACTGGAGCATGTGGCACTTCCAATGAAGAAAAGATGCATGTAGAAATTAGAAACTGAAGGCACTTTCCTGTTTTCTCTGTAAACAATAACTTTAAACATTCACATTCTTAATGTATTTATGTTCAGGCTAATCCTCCTTTCACCTGACATCAAAATGAACAGGACAAGAACTGTTTGTCTCAGCTTTCTTGGAATGATTTTCTATAAAGGAGAGCAGTTCTTTGTGTTTTTGTGTATATTACATTTCCCATCTGCATGCTCTTTCACAGAAAATTTTTGATACGTTCAAAGCTGTATGGAAAATTATCCTACTCCATATCCTTCAGGTGATGAGATTTGGACTCAAAAGAGAGAACGGATTTAAAGGAATAACTAAATAGTTGTGAAAATTATGGTAACTCTAATGAGGAAAAGGGAACAAAACAAGATTTGATACTCCCAAATAAAACACTACAAGAAAATTAATCTGGAGTTGAGAATAAAACAGAAATAAAACTGAAAGTGAACAGATCATAGGTGAGTTTTCCTAGAGTCCCCAAAACTGCAATCCCCACCTGCATGGTATTTAGTAATATTTGCTTTTTTGTTTCAAAAACTAGGATGAGCGGGAGCTCAGTCCTTTCCTATTTTATGAAGCCATGGTGTGATGTTAGAACTGTTGGAATCATAGAATCATAGAGTCATAGAACTGCACAGGTTGGAAAAGACCTTAAGTCCATCAACTCCAACTGCAAACCTAACCATACTACTCATGCTACTCTAATAGCCCTCCACTAAATCATGTCTGGACCTTCAACAGCACTCCTCTTGGAGCAGCTGACTCTACATGAGCCCTCCTTGTATTTCACAGAACTCCAAGATAAAGTTAGAGGCCAGTAACTGCAAATACAGTATTCTGTAATCATTCTTTAAGCTAGCAAGGTCTCAAGTCCTGCAATTACTCTCCTGTCTGAATGTACATCTACATGAGTTGCCTCTGCCTTGATTCTATCATTCTCTGCTTACTGCTGTTAATTTTGTACCCTCCTGCATACATACTTGTCTGAGCTGATACTTGTGGGCAATAACCTGGTCCACTAACTACTGAAACTACTTTGACATCAAAATAGACTGTACTATACTGGTCCTATATGAACAGTATATTCTTATATGTTTACAAAAAATGGGTTGTGTTAGCTATCTGCAGGCATGGAATATCTTTTCAAAGGAGAGATTTTATAGTGCAGTTCATTGAAGAACCCCAGAAATACTGAAATGTGGTCGCCTAAGAAATGTGCTTACCTGAGTCCACAGCTGAGCTCTCAGAATCAGGAAATCATGATTTACTGGCTTTACTGAGAAAATGGTTGAAATTAAGCAATTTCACATTGATTAGACGTCTGTGCTGAAGTTACCATAGGGCTGAGTATGTAGACAGGGAAATCAAGTGCGTCATGGCTACACCCAATCCAGTCCCTTTAATTTGAACATAACAGCAGGATAAAGTGCGAGAGAGGCACTTCTCCAGCTCCAGGTACTCCTTCACCAACTCCTGCTTGCTCATGCTGATGAGTTGAAGCTGAGAAGTTACAATCAGTCCGCACTGTAGTGTCAGAAACTGGAGGCTCTGGAGGTTTCCATCCTCCCTCAGAAGCTGTGACAGAAGACTGTCAAATGAAGGATATTCAATATTCAGTATCCAAGCAGAGAATATTTAAGACTTAGGCAATCATCAAGATTCTTCAATTTACTGTTTTTGTGAGCCCAGAAGAAACTTTATGGAAAATCTCTGCACAAGAGAAACAAAAACAAAAAGCTAGAAAGGAAAACAAGAATCCATCAGCATGAAATAGCTGCTGAAATTGTATAAATGCTGTACAGCATACTCAGTCCTTAACTCTTAATTTTGAACATAGAGCTACCTCCCAGAAACAGGTACGAGCACATATGCATGAGATTAAGTACAACAAAGCATCAACAAAATACCTGTAAAGTGACAGTTCTTCTTACAAGGCCAATATTGCTACTAATGTACAAAACAAAATATGATACATGAGGTCAGGACAGAAGTTGCCTTAGCTCTAAATATGCTGGCAGTGTAACAAACTAAGCTTGCTGCCTGCCAAGAAATACCTGGCCAATACATTCTCATATCCTTTCTTGTTTTCTTTTGAACATATTTTTGTAATTGCTTGTCCGCAGGTACAAAGATGCTTACGGGAAGTCATTAATCTTTCATGAGACCATTCTACCATTTCTTAATTCAGAACAATAAAAGCTTGGAAAGGCATGCATTCTCATGTCACTGTCTACTTCAAGGGAAAGGAAGTTCTAATGGAAGATAAATTTGATCAAATGATAGCAAGAGATAATGAAATAACTGTGTTAAAGAGAGTAGTGCAGCAGTAAAGAAAGAAAAAAGCCCTTGAACTTCATTCTTTTTTTCTGTACAAGGCCAGATGGGATCTGAAAACATCATGAAGTATTACAGCTGAAAGAGGTGCGATTTGTCCAAGATTTTCCCTTTTCCTCTGCCCCAACCTCATCTCATGTAGCCCTTCCCTTCCCTGTTCTTTCAGATGCAGAAAATAAAAACACTTCTTGTTTGCTATCTGAAGCAGGTGTGGTCGAGCTAAACATAGAGAAGATATCCAGCTGGAGGGACCCATCAGCCAGCTGCCCAGTGCAGGATGCTTAGATAAATACCACTTGTTTATAAAGAGCAGGGGAGGGAGCAGGAGAAAACCAAACCAAATCAAGCCAAACCAAACCAAACCTAATGGTCACAAGACTGAAACCTGCTCATCTTGTGGATATTGTGTGGGTGTTTTGTTGCTGGGTAGTCCCCAGACTAAAAGGAAATGTGTGTGCAGCATGATTAATTTGATTCTGAACAATGATGAGAGGCTTCTGAGAATCAGGGCAAATAATTTAACCAATGCTCATAACACACATGTAGAATAACAAACATCATCCAGGAGGAGGGGGACATTCCACAGAAGGCACAAACAGTTTTACAGGGGCTTTCTGGTCAGTAATATTATTAAAGGAAGGCTTGGCTAAATAAGATTATAATCACAAGAGCTCGGAGATTGTTCATATTCCTGCTGTGCTTATAACATAGGTTCTGCCTCACCATGCATGAGTATATAACACAAAGTAACACAGAGTTGCTGCCCCTGTAAGTAACAGCTTGCTTCTCTCTATCAATCTGTACAAAACGTCCTGTCCTTTCATTTAGAGCATCTTACACTTGTGGTAATCTCTTGAACATTGTTTGATCTGAAAGCAATTATTAAGCAGTGATTACAACGCATCTGCACTGCTTATGGTCATGTAGGAGTGATTCATTTGCCTAAGATAGACTTTCCTATCAGAGCAAGATATTCTTTTTCTGCTCAGATAGCCCTGAGGCAAATAACATTTTTGCCACAGAAGCAGTGAAGCACTGCAAGTGTTCACAATCAGGAGATTGTACTCACAAAGCTAGTTTGAATGGGACTAGAGAGAAATAATCGCCCTTTTGAAACCTCTTTCTCCCCATTGTTACTGATACTGTCGATAAAATTAGCCCCAGCTTATTGAAGTGGCATGGCCCTGTGCTTAACATTAACCTGAGCCTGGAAACGTGCACTCTCTTCCCCACGCGCTCCTGTACCTGTGTGACTTTCAGCAGTTTATGTGCTCTTTTTCTGCCTCAGTTCATTTTATATTTATATTCATATTTATATTCTTCATCTTATTTTAGAGAACTTAAGGAAAAAAAAAAAAAAGAGAGAGAGAGAACAAATATAAACATCAAGGTTTTATGGTTCAAAAGGAAGATATATAACCTGGACTGTGGTTTCAGCTCAAGTTTCACAACAGCTTGTAGCACATGAGTTTTGTAGATCTCACTGGCATTTTGTTCAATTATCAATATGGTGTGTATATATAAACAATTGTGTGTGAATGTTACAACCACTGCAAATCTAAGGAGTAAGCTACACAGACAAAATGTCTTTATATACTAAATTTGTCACTAGCTGATTGTGGAAAGTTTGTATATTTCTTCCAAGTCGCACCTCCTATGGACAACTAAATGCTGTCTTTAGCTTTGCCTTTTGTGCATCTGTGCCAGGATGCCAGCAGGGGAGGTGTCACCTACTGCTTCTGTGCTCAATCAACATCTGACAATCTTTCATAAAGGGAAATCATAGCTCAGAAAACTATTGCAGTACTTCAAAGGAATGACCAAGCATTTGCATAAGCAGGAGTGGTAACAGAAGCAGAAGCTAGGGCTGCAAAGTTACTTTCACAACTAAGAGGGTCACCAGGGAGTTCTCAGGGCTCTGTACCAAGGTTAGATGTCATTTGGTGTACTCAGTGTCTACTGGTCATCCTGCAGCTGCACAGAGAGTCTGCCCACGTCTTGAATGCAGGTCAGATCCCTCTTCTCATAACACATGAGAGGGAATGGAAAAAGATTTCGAGAAAAGCAACAAGGATGATCAAAGGGACAGAGAAGGGTTCAGGCAGGAAACAGCTAAGTAGGCAAGGGCTTGTCAGCCTGGAAAAGACATCTGAGGGAGACTGTGAGAGAGGGCTGGATAATTAAGAGCAGCACGACAGATACAGATCAACTGCTCATTGTCTGTCCCTAAGAGGCATCAAACAAAAGCAGTAGGTGGCAGGTTTAAAGAAGACGATACATAATGCACCTTTAGAGAAGTTACATATATGTGCTCACACACCAAATTGCTAAATGTTTGGATTTTCATCCCACTAAATGCATAGAAAGTTGAAAGCATGCCTATGATTTTAGTGAAGTCCTTGTACCTCAAGATCTCTTGCACACCTAAGAGTTTCTTAGTTTTCCTTTTCTGCCTGTCTGTAATCATGCCAAATGCGCTTCATCTCTTATCTGCAATGCTAAGCCACATCAGTTTGCTGGCATGGATTGGTACCTCAAAAATTAAATTAAGGTGGAAGATCTTGATTCAGCTAATTACCAGTAATCATCATATTGAATGACATGCAATTTCTGAATATCAATGACCAATAAGTATTTTATGCATTGCATAAAGTAAAATTGGCAACATCAGCTCCTAATAATTTTGTTCTCAGATCTGCTTTATTTCTCCCCTGTGCTGCCACCATTAGAAAATGCCCTGTAGGACACATTTCTGAGAATATATGTTTGTGTTTTCCTTCCTCTGATTCTGATTTCTGTGTTTTTGTTTCTCTGGACTCTTTTATTTATCTATATATATATGTTATGTAATAATAAGATACATAAACAAATTTATGTGTGTGTATATATACGTGTATATATATATACGTACATACACATGTATATATATGTTGGTTGCTCCAAAAGTAATGCTTCCTATTTCCTAAACAGACACAAAGAGAACAATAACACTATTTGATAGTGCAAATTCTCAGTTACAAAACACTATTTTTCAATATAGTCACCATCCTTGGCCAGTTCATGTGGATGATCAAGATGCACTTCATATCATGGTGTTTCAGCTGAGTGTGGCTTTCCAGAACATGGTTTGCCGATCATTTCACTGTCACCACAGCTGAAATGAGCCACCCACTGTCTCTCTGTGCTCACATCCACTGTTTGATCTCCATAAATGTACAACAAGCATCTATGAATGACCGTGGGTGCATTTTTATTTCATATAGAGGAATTCAGTGACACACTTTTGCTCCATACACACTTCCATGCCATTTTGTCAAACTGCCCCTCTGCTGCCATCTGTCACACAACTACAGCATGTAATGGAATACTGGTAGGAAGGTTCACTCCTACTGCCATACCACCACCATCTGCCATGTGATGGCATGGTCCAACAAAACAAAATAGGAGGCATTATTTTTGGGGTAGACGTCACGTATATATCTGTGTGTGTGTAAAATATATACATATATATATAATTGTGTGCAAGCATGTGGGTATATATATATATGCACACACAATTTTAATTCTGGACAGCTATTTAAACTATGCAAGCTTTTATTCTCTTGAACCTTTTAGATGTCATCGACTGAATCAGGAGTTCTGCCTTTATGAAGGCGAGTGGCTCAGTCTAACACTAACGTATAAACAAATGCACTCCAACTGTGATAGTGCATTTTTCATTCTGTTTACCTGTGGTATGGTATAAAATGAATTCTTTGTGCAGTAATAGTGGAGTCATCTTTCTAAATTGTAAAAAATATTTCCTAGAACTATGGCCCAGTAGTCTGGGGCCTTCTTACATATCACTTTATCTGTGTAATCTGACCACATACCTCAGTTAATGTCTGTCCCATTTCTATGACCCACTTACTTTGCTTATGTTTGTGAAATAATGACTTTAGGTAACGATCAGCAGCAGTTGCATATAAATGACTTTAAAAAAAATAATAAAAGCCTTTAAAAGTTTCTTATTGGGCTATTTTTTTTTCTGAGGTCGAAGGGCTTGATGTTGTGATATCATATATGCCAAAGGAATTTGTTTGGGATTTGAGAGATTTTTTAAAGGAAATCTTTTGTAATGTTAATTAAAATGTAGGCTCTGTTTTAATATACACAAAGAAAAATAGAGCAGAAAATCCCACAAAAAAAAAATTATAATAATTTACTGTAAAAGCGAAAAAGCAATCATACTACTGTTTTATATATGTTACTGTTATATATATATATATATATATATATATATATATATATATATATATACTGTTTATATGGAAATTCTGATGTTTTTACCAAAAAGAGTATTTTCCAGTTTAGTGTGGCAGCCATAGTTTCTCTAAATAATGCGTGCCTGGAATGAACAAGTGAGATTTCTGAACACATGGTAGGCTTTCTTGGCAATCTCTGTTGCAGTCCAGCTGTTGCCTGTCTTTCAGACAAGCCTGGCTCTGGCCAGAACCCTGGAGGTGAAACAGAAATAAGAGCAATAACAAAGCTGTTGGAATGCTGAATATTTAATGCTTATTATTATTAATCAAAAGATACCCAAATGTCCTACCTTAAAGGGGAAATAGAAGTGCTAAGTTGCTCTGTCTCATACTTTTCCTTAAATTCCCAAGAATCTTACAGAGTACTTCTGTCTCACTCAGCCATAGTAGTGGATTTGCCAAAATGGCATGTGGAGACTTTTGCACTTGGAGTCCACACATGACATTAGCACTGAGCCTTCCTAATCTAGAAACAACTTAAAACGCAAGGGTATTTTGGTTTGTTAAAATACCTCTTCCTAATTCTTGGAGATTACTAATATGAAAAAAAAGGGGGAATACTCCTCTAATGAAATAATCTCAGGGAAATATTAGACTATCAACACCACAAACAACAGAAAAATCTGTGATCTTAATTAGCTATCACTATTATTGTTCTCCAAAATTGTCAGTGTTCCATTGATTCCAGAGGGTTAGTTTAATGATTCTCATGTTTCAGGAATCCTTCCCCAGGAAATGCTGCTACATCTGAATAGGGAATTACACAGAAGCTACCTAGTCAATCTGCTAAACTTTCATTTAGTGGAGAGAGGAGGCCCTTCCCCTCAACTCAGCACCAGTGAGGTTGCATCTGGCCTCCACGATACAAAAAATACGGAATTCCATCTGAACATGAGAAAATACTTTTTGACTGCGAAGATGACCCAACACTGGCATAAGTTGCCTAGAGAGACTGTGGAGTCTCTTCCCTGAAGACTTTCAAAATCCTCCTAGATGTGGACCTGGGCACCCTGCTCTGGGTGCTGGGGAGGATTGGAGCAGATGGACCCAGAACTCCCTGCCATGCTCAGCCATGCTGTGGCTCTGTAAACTGTGACAGAAGTAAGCACCAACCTTCTGTATTTACTTTTTTTCTGTAACTTTTTTTCGTTAGTTCTTCTCTGATCCAGTAGACTAATAATTTTATATCCACCTTATAGGTTGGAAAACAGTGGTCTGTAGTGATAAAGTACCAGCTATCTTCAGCAAAATGAGAAATAACATTCAGCCCCTTCAGTCCCAGGACAGTACCTTGTGAACACAAGTCAGAGCAATGGTGAGAGAATGAAGAATGGTGGTTTTTGTTAAGTGTAATAATTACAACATAAATGATGATTAAAAAAAAAAAAATAGTCTAACAAGAAAAGAAGCTTAGACTACAAAGAACTGATCTATTTTCAAAGCTGATACTTTATTCTTAACATGTTTAAAGAATGCCTGTGTTGATATTTATGCACTAGAAAGCCACAGGAGCACAAGTGAAGAATAGTTTGATTTTCATTTTAATGCCCTACATTTATTCCATTGGGATCTGCAGATAATTTTCTATCTAATTTGATCAAGTTCTGATTGCAAAAGCTTCTTCAGAAAAAGTCATATCCAGTGTTGGATTAAAGAATCAGCTGAAAGTGTTTGTCTGTTTAGTTCTCTAAATTTCTGCAAATTTACCGTAATGAAACAAGCCCATCAAGTTGAAATATTCTACCCATATAGCTAAGATTATTCCTGCATATCATCTATAACTTTTATTTACAATTTTAATCTTTAGCAACTATCATAATATGTAAAACATACCCATGTGATCTAACAAATACTGATGGTGCTCATTTTGGCAAAATATCTATACTGTTCTATAATTTCTTAACTAGAAGCTGCATTAGTTTACATGGAAAAATGAGGACAAAACATTGCAAAGTAAAGAAATGGATCAAAAAGTTGTATTAATCACAGTGAGCTAAATGATTTGTATTGATAAAGCAAAATCTTATTTGTCTTAAAGATGGAATTTTATTTTATTACATTCAGATAAATCACACCTACTGAAATGCAACAATAACTAACTGTATGCATGTATAAGTCTATAGTAGATGGCAACATCATATAGTAGACAACACGATATCTGTGATATCTACAAGATACTTGTGATACATTAAGTGTGATTTGCTTTGAGCTTGGCATAAGTCTTCTTGTTTCTGACCTCATTCAAAAGTTATTGCTAACTAACTGGCACATCTCAGCTCCCACATTTGGTACGTGACACACACAATAAGAAGGACTATTTGTTCTGAATGTTCTGAAATAAATTTAGCCTGTTTTCATAGAAAACCATTTCTGAATAAACACTGGTTTTCTCTGAAGTTATCCTCCTCTTTTCTGAATGGTTCTAACAACAATTTAGACCGCTCAGCCTGGTCTTCACACCAGCCTTTTACTAACAATATATTTTGATAATAGCTTCTGGAATAAGCAGCCTTTGTACAATAATTACTGAAACATTCTGTGCACATTTCCAGCTGTCTGATCCCAGCAGTGTGCCTGCAGTCTGATACAAGAGCTGCCCCTGAAGTACAGCAGGAGGCAGACAGCAGCCTGGTATAGATATACCTGTGGCAGCTTAGGTTTAACTAGTTCAGCTAACTTTGGAAACCAAGTCCAGGAAAATCATACCACTGTGATATTGCAGGGGCTCTGCTTCTCCTCCCAGGGAGAAGATCTGGGCTGCTTCGTGATTATTACTACAGGTATCAGAGCTAGTTCAGTCAACTGTGCATCTGACCTTGGAGCGTTCAGAGTTCCTGCACAAATTCTGTATGGTAAGAGGTTGTTTTAATGCGTGGGAGATCAAGCATGGGCCTGTTTCTGGATTTTAGCAGTCAGGCTGATGCCTGATTTACAGCTCTCAGTCAGTACCCAGATTCTGCAGAGGAGAAGCAATAAGTGAAGATATTACCATAGCAATTGAAGCCTTTCACCAAGGAGAAAACAGGCAGCAAATCGTCTCCTTCTCTTTCCTGGTCCTTATGGAAAAGTGAGTTGTATGATCTTGAGCAGAGATGTTGCTGGAGTACATCATGGTGTGGAAAGGTGAAATGTGTCTAGCACAAGCTAGGGTAATCCATTCCAGACTCATGTGTAATGCAGGGGAAACAGGTGCAAACAATTGAGCTTGCTGTCAGTAAGCTACAGTGATCGCTTTTGATATCTTAATCGTTAGTTGATCCATGTGCAACATTGGCAACATCACTGTCATAGCTGACTGCCTTCCGCACATCTGTAAACCTTTTTTGGGTGCTTCTTGATGTGTGTGTGAGTCCACGAAGTCCTGACATCATGAGAAACTAAATTGGGCATGATTGCTGCCATTTCCGTTTTCCTGCTGGAAAACCAGAGAGTTGACAAATGTCAATAACTGCTAATAGCTCACTACTGTTTGTCATGTGCCACACAGGGCAGGTGTGAAGAGAAAACAGCAAGTTCCTGCAGGCACCACTCAGCAACCAAATCATGTGCGAGTTTGCTATCTAATCGCTTTTGCAGATAAAGGAGTGGCTGCTGCTTCACTTGATGAAACCCTGGTAACAGCTCAGTGTTAAGCATGCTCCCACTGCGTCTACTTACATCCAGCAAACCATGCTACGGATTTCCTTACAGATAATAGCAATAGTTTTTAGGCCATATCATAGCTTTGTGTCTAGTGCTATCAGTAACAAATTAGCCACCTCCTCTCTCTTTTCCCATAGGAAATCTTAACACAAATGCCTACACTTGATTATAAACCCCATTAAACCTGACAGGGAACCTGATGACACAGGCTGCTGCAGTGGGTACTTCTGACCCTAATTCTAACAGGTTACACTAACTTGATTATGTCAGGTTTCTTTGCTACTCTATCACAGATGTATGCACGCTGTGAATTTTATATTTCAGGTTACTTTTACAACAATGAAATATTAATGATATCTACACAGTCTGTTTTTGTTCACAGCAAGATTCTGGGTGAAAATTGTATCTCTTCAGATTGAGGCTTGTTCATACAAATGTATAGACAGTGTTGTATATGTTTCACTAATCTCTTCATTTTTGATCCTTATTTACCTTATGATAGCAAATATTTTGTCTGGCTATGAGATACATTTCAATCACTATTAAATTGGCTAGTTTTTTACTGATTTTTGAGCGTTTCTGGAGAATAATATTATTGCAAGTCCAAAAGGGAAGTTAGATCTCTCATTGTGTGCAAGGCTGATCTATCATTATGTGCTTTCATATGTCTGCAACATGCTCAGATGAGGTTTTCATATATTCACTACATCTTTCTTCCAGCACTTCCTAAGAATGCAGACAAAAGAAATTAATTTATGTATTCAATTTTCATCACTGTTCAACACGCTCTGCTGTGGCTCACTGATTTTACCCAGGAAGGTGTATCCAGGCACTATCTTCTAAACAGCCCCACAGCAAAAGTTTCCATAACATCTTGCATTTTCTGACAGGGAATACTTTCAGAAAACTAAATTTTCAGAAAATGCCTGAAGAATTTCTTTATGTTGGCTAATATAAAGAGGTTATGGGAGACACATATAGTTTGTGGGTTAGATGACATTCAGAAATATTTCCTCCTCTCTGAGAAGCAGATAGGTGAGTAAAATCACAAACCTCTGACTTGACTTTCCCATGTCATCAAAAGTAATCAGAAAGCACAGAGAAATAGTCTGTATTTGATTATTAAAACTGGTAAAATCCAAATAGAGCTCACTGCAGGTTGCTATGCCTGTACTTATTTGACTAGTCACTGCATCCTCATGAGGCACATGTGAGCTGATTCTGTCAATAATTACATAGAATATTTCAGTTGTTTTGCACTGGTGCACACAGATAAGAAATCTGTTTGTTCTGCATGTTAAGGAATACTAAAACTAGCATTATTGCAAATTACATTGAAGGTGAACAACCATTGTATGAGTTTCTCGTTGCCATAGGAATGAGCAATAGAAATTCCTACAGATGTATATAACCTATCTACTGCCATCTCTGTTTACCAGTTGTGGGAGGGGCAACCAGACTTTACGCAAGAGTATCCAGCAGAATATCATTTTTCCTCTTACAGAATTACAAATTAAGGGTGTATATAGAATCATAGAATGGTTTGGGTGGAAGGTACCTTTAATATCATGTAGTTCCAACCCCCTGCTATAGGCAGGGACACATTCCTTTAGACCAGGTTGCTCACAGTCCCATCCAGCCTGGCCTTGAGCGCTTCCAGGGAGGGGTTATTCACAACCCTGCTGGACAACCTGTTCCAGTGTCTCACCACCTTCACAGTAAAGAATTTCTATTAAACCACAACATAAAACATACATTAATATATACATGTACACGTCTAATCAACTAAACTTATTTAGAGGCAATCATGATTAGCCTTCAATGCCTTTCTAATGTCACTCTCCCTGTGGTCCCAGGAAACTTGTAATTTTCATTTCACAAGAAAAGCACCAACTCCTGGTTTTGTTTGACACGTTTTCAAAAGCACAAAATTTCACCTATTGTCCCTGCTTCTACATAGTGTTATTTGTTCCACTTGGAAAAAATTAAATTTTGGAGGTAACCCTTTAGAGCATCTGTTTCAGATCTCATGAAGAGGAAAAGAAATGAAAGCCTGACTTATAGACAATGCCATTGAAACTGGCTGTGAAACTTACCTCTGCCCACCTGATTCTTTTTAAAGCACAACCATGTGTGAAAAATAATGAATCTTTATACCTTCCTTTACCTTTTATAACAAAATTGATGTATTCATTTATAAAGCTGTTTGCTTTTGTTAGTTTTATATTTCATTTCAAAATATATTACTTTATACAATATGGATCGTTTAGGAGGTATGTTAATAGGAAATTCTAGTAGTAGACCTTTCACAGTTCTTTGCAATATCGTAATTAAACATTAAAGCATTAGGAATATATCTGAACAACATGATTGACCTTTGAAAGAAGAGCCTTGTAAGACCAGGAAGACTTCATATAGTTATATGCAAACTTATGACCATGCAGTAAGACCATTCCAGCTGCACTCAGTGACGTAATATGACTTGTATATTCACGCATCTGGACAAGTCGGTCCTCAACAAAAAGTGCACCTAAGCACATCTGCACTTTGGATTACCCAGAGCCCCTCAGTCTGTGTCTGCCAACAGCCCATGGGTTCTCAACAGTGTGGAAATGATCCCAGAGAAGGCACAAGGCAGCACAGCTGACCAAAACATAGCTTGCTGCTGAACAGGGCAGTTCTCAGCACAGAATGGTTGGTGACCGCTGCCAAAGCCTGAACTCCCTGACAGCCATGTGAGTGCCCAAGAAAGTCATTAGAGGGGTCAGTAATGTTAAAAGGAATTGCATACTGTAACCAAGCAAGTGCCGTGTTATGTCTGGCTGCCATTTTAGCACAGTGGAATGAAGGAAGGAACGGGAAAGAGCTGGTACAATGTACATAACTATTTGGAGCTATATGAAGTGAGCGGAGAGCGGAACTAAAATAATACAGGATTATGTTCAAAATGAATAGAAGAATCTTAACCCTAACCTTGGTAAAACTGTGGTGCAGGGTTTACAGGGATTTAAGGAGCAATTGTATAAACTCAGGGAAAAAAATCTGTTGAAGGCTATCAGAAAATCAGATGCTATGTCTAAGTGAGGAAGATTGTGAACAGCAGACTCTAGATGAATTTACTGAAGTTTTCGCTATCTTTTTGCTCTACTCTTTTGCATTTTGGTATGCATCTGCACTGGGTACTACTGAAAACAGAGTACTGGTCTGGATAACCTTTAACCTGTAGTACAGCTTGGTATCTATATGTTTGTAATTGCATTGCAAGGAAAAGGGGGGAATATCTAGTTTAGTAGTTAGTTGGCATTTCCATCTTTCTGTAATGAAACCTGGCAACTACACAGAACAGTAGAAGATTTTCCCACATAACCAAATGTGGAGAAAGTAATTTCCAACCCTCTTCCAGTCATATCCAGTCCTCCAGGCAACTTGAGTTTACAGGCTCAGCATTTGGCCCTTTTCTATTCTAGCAAAGATCTTCCTCTCTGCTTTCTTGACTTTCTCAACCAGGATTGTTACAGCTCTTCAGAAAATCTACAGAGAGAGAAAACGCCCAATACTTCAGCATAAAAGGGGTTTCACTGTTGAATCCATAGAAAGAATAAAGAAGGCTCTTGAATTTTACCCAACAGGCTAGACTACCATAGCTAGCTAGTGTTTTGCCAACATATAAGGAAAAAAAATTGTCCAAAATCTGCAAAAATTATATGCCTTTGACAACTATATTCAGGCTAGTCTTTACATCTGTAATTCACATTGGGGAGACTCTGGAAAGAATGAATTGTTCTGAAAGAATCTGGATAAACTATGTTTTAAATTATTTTTGTGGGAAGCAAGCCTTTAGTCTATTAACAAATGGCTTGCAAACTGACCCTGTATTCTATTTATGCATTAGCTGAATCATTTAATGCATTTCAGCTTTTTGTGAGTTGTTCCAAAACAGTCTGTCAATGGTTACATGAGTCATAGGTCATTGTTTCTGAGAGCTGATTGGACGAGTACAGTTTTTAATAAGGAGACAAAACGTGAAAAATAGCACCCAGAGAATAAAACGTTTAAGAAGTTCTATGCCAAACGATTAATCAATTATGGTGAAATGTTTTAGTTTGGAGAGTTAGAGCCTCTAAGCACTCAAAACACATGGGTGACATGACCTGCAAATAACAGCTAGCTAGATTCACTACTTCAGCTTAGACTGTTTCATACTCCTCAGCCATGTCCATGTGATGTGACTTAGGTCAAAACATGAAGCATATTTCTTACAAAACCGAATTTATACTTACTCTGATCTGTTAATCACAGACAGTAAATGCATGGCCTCAGATGCAGTTGAACTTTTTCTCCTTCTTGTTTCCTGGCCAACACAGAGAGGCTGCATGGGCAGCTTAAGTTCAAGAAACATGAAATCCTTGTTACAGAACAGTGCACCTTTAACCGCTGATGTATGAGTGTTGACAGGACGTCACTCCTGCCCCAAGCAGCATCTGCTGCCATTCCATATATTTCCCCCTGATGAGTCCCAGGGGTACTTGCACACCACACATCAGGTGATTCAATGCAGGAATCTCCCTCCTGGGGTCTGTTTTATGAAATTAACTCAAACCAAACAATTCCTTTTGGCCACACCAGGTAAAAAATAGCTCTTCGGAAGTCCCAGATACTTTGCATTTATACAGCATCCAACTTAAAGCTGACCGTTCCTTCCCCATTCTAGTGGGCTTTGGTTCTTACTGCCTTTAAGTCAAAGGTACAGCTTTGCCTATTTTGAGGGCCTATTCCCCAGAGCAGTTTGCTGTTAATGAATCTTCTAGTTCATCTCAGTCTCAAGCAGTGCCCAAGTGCCAAGGAGAATCTCATGAAGTTCAGCAAAGCCAAGTGTCTTGCACCTGGCAATCCCTACTACCAATACAAACCAGTGGTTGTAAGGATATAACATAGCCCAGCCAAAAAGGACTCAGAATACTAGTGGATGGCAAGCTGGTCATGAGTCAGCAATGTGTCCTTGCCCAGAAAGCCAACCATATCCTGGGCTGCATCAAAAGCATGGCCAGCAAGTCGAGGGAGGTGATCCTACCCCTCTATTCTGCACTGGTGAGGAATAGTGCTTCCAGATACAGAGTCCTCAGTACAGGAGAGACATGGACCTTCTAGAACTTGTCCAGAGGAGGGTCACAAAAATGATCCAGGGGATGGAACGCCTCCCTACAAGGACAGGCTGAGAGAACAGGGGCTGTTCAGCCTGAAGAAGAGAAAGCTCCAGGGAGACCTGATAGAGGTTTTTCAATATTTAAAGGGGACTATAAGAAAGCAGGGTCTGTTGTGACAGGACTAGGGGAAATGGCTTCAAATTAAACAAAGGGAGATTTAGATTGGATGTAAAGAAGTCTTATGCAATAAGGGTGGTGAGCAGCCCTGTTCCTGGAGCTGTTCAAGGCCAGTCTGGATGGGGCTCTGAGCAACCTGTTGTAGCTATAGGTGTCCCTTTTCATTGCAGTAGAGTTGGGATGACCTTTAAGGGTTCCTTCCAACTTAAACAATTCTATGATTCTGTGATCTCCAGATCTGTCCACAGGCTGCCTTCAGGATCACAGCCAATCCAAGCACATACCTGATAGCTGATAGTTCATTTTTTGCCCCAGGATGCCCAGGCCTATCAAAGAAGTTTCTGGCAACACTTCCCAAGCCATACTGACCTCATATAGGCAGCCCTATTGATCCCATTCCTTTAGCATTCTGTCTTGATTGCTTTCAGTCTCTGTGAAAGGGCTTTAGCTTGTGGATACATGGTAGTCATGAGTTCTTCCCTCTCATACACCACGAGGACCACTTTTCCAACAGCTACATGGCAGCAGGTTACAGTCACTGAATCAACTACAACGGGTGTATGTGTTGTCTCTGCCATCATTAGATATGCAAGTCCCCGTCTAACTGGATACATCTACACACATATATTAGTAAGTTAAGTGCTCATTTGCAGAGGCCTGGAGCACCCCAAACCCTGTCTGACAGCTGTTGGGGCAGGCTGTGGGCCCCAGCACTGCCCAGCACTGCTGAATGTCCTAGCACCGAGGTTGCCAAACACAGCTAGGGCATGTTTCTTTGTATCCTAACTAAACACTTCAAACAGATTTCTCTCTACTACTAATAAAAGGATCTTCTTCCACCTCTTAACCCTTGAGTAAAACTGTTCTTCCTGAAGGCCAAAACAGGCACAAAGGATAGAGTGTTTGAGAGCTGAGGATTCTGTTCAGCATCACCAAAGCAATCATTCAAAAGTTATTATCTAAGCACTTGGTTTAAAATCTTCATTCAAATGATGAAAGTTCAGCTCTTTTGCTGAAATATTCATGCATTTGTCTTCTAGGCCTTTAAGAAGCCTCCCTTTTAACATTCCCATAACCATTTTTGAGTCTCCTGAAACTTGGTTTTTATTTTAAAGTAACTAGATTCTCATGAAACTCTCCCTGGGACTTTTAAGAAAAACACCAAATATTGCAGCAGCAATCAGTCTTGAGAACGAGTTACCCTGCCTTTCAGTGGCACTTAACTCTCACATAAATCACATCATTTGAATTGATTCTTTGACTCATTATTAGTGATTCCAGAACAAAAAATGCACAAATGTAGTTGAAATTTAGGCCAAATCCACCACAGATGGAAGGAAATAGTTGTGAAATCACTTGTAACAGAGAGAGGATCTTTGGGGCGAGCAATGGGAAGGATGCTTGTATGTGCAGTTAAAAACAAAGTCACTTATACTGACTGCTGAATGTATTACTTTATTAACATCAATATCTAGACTGGATAGGGGTTCTTTTTAATGACTAGCTGAATGTTAGTACTTGCACTTTGGGGAGCTGGATGTGAAAAACTAGGAAAGAAAAGTGGCTGACACTTCTTAAACAAAGCTACTTTTATATTAGAGTAGGAGAAAACATTCTCATTATCCATTCACACCATTCATTTTACACATTTCTTGGGGTTTCACCTGATTCTTGCAGTTGTAGGTCATACATACCTTAGCTGACCTGACTTCCTGCTCACCATTCAAACTACTTTTCACATGGATGTGCACCTACTCCTCTCTGACCCTATCAGTGGATGGACTTGGTGGGTTAGCCCATGGGCTTTCTTTCTGAGTCCTAGGACTTAGAACTAGGACTATTACTACAGTCAAAATGTTATGCTGCCAGGCACAGCAGGCATATTTATGTAGCAGTTCTTTAAGGACTCCCAAAATGGATATACCATAGATAAGAGCTCCATGGGATTGATAATCTCTTCTTGTGAAAGAGGCAAAAAGAGTTAATAATCTGTACATTGGCATATTTTCTGTTAGAAAATCCTCCAATTTATGGATCATTAGCTCTTTTTTTACGTTGGAGGATTTTCCACCAGAAATTCTCCAGTGTTTTGCTGAAATCTGTTTTATACCACCAGAATAGGAGACTTCACTGTCTGCTCCAAAATTTGCTCTTTCTGTATGTGGAAGTGAGTGGCATTGTTTAAACGCCTTTGTAGGAATGCTTCAAATTTTCCATGCTTTGTCCTAAAATCCATTTTTCTATTGTACCTTTGTATTCATTTTTATTAAGATCTTTGTTTTGTTCTTGAGTCAAGAGATCACATCCCTGGAGGTAGATTGCATAATTGTGAAATCATAGAGACCAGAGAAACAATCACATAAGTACTCCCCAGAGCATCACCAACATGGAAACTGAAAAAAATGTTCTCCAAAGGCTGGTGCCTCCCAGACAGTTATAGCCTTCAATGTTATGTCAGCTTCTGTCTTGAACATAAACCATAAGACACATGGCCTCTTTGCATCATTATTTTTCATCTGCTTTTATTACTCCATCTTTGACACTAGTGCTTGAAAAGTAGTCTGGAAGTAAAAACTTTCACAGTTGCCAGAGCAAAATGATGGTTGACCTGCTTTTCTCAGGTACATATTTTTTTTTCTGTATTCTGTAACTGTTCTTCAACCTGTTCGAAACTGCCAAAAAGTAAAGTTTATCTGCTGTGACCCAGGGATGGCAGGAAAATCTTGACGGAGCCAAGGAGCTGGGTAATCTCTAGTTATCAGCGGGATAATGTCCCCCTGATATAGTGTAGTTCAGTGCAAGACACATATGAAAACTGGGAGTGTGAGGGGCAGCTCTTTTACTGGGCTAAAAAGTCAATTACATCTTCCTCCCCCTCCAGTAATTGTGCTTAATAGGACATTTTTTATATAGGCAGCAATAGTACCTGGATGGCTGAGCTCAGCCAGCTTTATCCTGAGCCTGTTGGTGGGGAGCAGTCAGCGGTCAGCAAGAAGGCTCAGGCAGTGCAGGCCAGGCCATGGGGGCCATTAGAAGCAAGTTTATGTGTGAGAGGAGATTCCTGATCCTAGGAGCTGCAGGACCAGCACCATCCTCCAATTGATGCCCAAACTGTCCCTAAACAGCAACTGCTGCCCTGGCCAACTCTTCTCAGTTTTCTAGTTTTCACATGACACTTATGGTATGAGACATCCCTTCGGTCTGTTTGGCCAAAGCTAGCTTGGTTCTGCTCTCTTCCAGCTCAGTACAAGGAGCTGAAACATCCTTGGCTCTGTACAGCACTGCTCAGCAACTAAAACATATCTGTGTTATGAACATTTCTTCTCTCCTAAAGCATCATCTCAGACAATATATACATAGCAACATATCAGACAATATGAACAAAATCAACTCTACTCACCTGAAACCAGAATAGTTTTTAATAAATCTGTGTAGCATGATTAATTTCTTTTACTCAGCTTCAGACTGGAATTACGCTCTTAGTGCATATTTCCCCATGCTTCTAGTGGCCTTTGGCCATGTACTCTGCAGTCAAAGTTGTAATTATGGCTATAAATACCTTCATGAACAGAGAATGATTTGGCCTCCCGTGCCAGGAGGCAGAGCCTGCCCCGGGGGTACCTTTGCTAAGGTGAAGAACCCTTCTCCCTTCCCAGCCCTCACCGATCAATTTCAAAACCTTCCCAAACACAAGAGGGGCAGCTCTTTGATACTTTACATCTATTTGCCACAGCGATCCATCTTGCGAAAAAGTAAACACAAGAAGATGTCAAGATGTCCTGCGCTCTCTGGTTAGCATTATTCACAGTAGATACAGTGTTTTTGTGAGGGGGCTCAGAGACCTTAAAGCAAAAGGTAAAGTCTAACTGAAGAGGGTTTGAGGGTTATACTGATATAGAGATATATATCAGTTTGAAGCTTTTGATATAACTTTGTGATGTCAGTTTGGGTTAAACCTTTAAGGTTGAGAATGGATATAATGGAGATAGTCCATCATGGGGAATGGGGTTTCCAGAGATCTGTAAGGTCAATCTAAATTATCCCGGAGATTAGCCCTGAGACAGTGAATGGTTCCACAAACATCCCCACTGCTGTCTCAAACAGTGATACGATACGTTCAGACTTTTGTTAGCATTTCCAAGGAGGCTAATCCTGTGAACTCCAGCGAGGAGAAGACATGACTTTGTAGGTGAGGCTGTCACTCTCCATCTCGGTGAGTTATGGGGCTGGGCTGGCAGTAGAACAGGAGCATACAAGTTACAGGTCAAGCTCTTCAAAGACTGTCAGCTCAAGCAAATCCACTCTGCAAATTTAAAGCTCTTCACCTTGAAGCATCAAGCAATTTATTTTGTTTTAGAAGAGAAATAAGCTGTGACCTTGTTACTTACATTTCTAGCTACTATCTCTGACTTATTGCAGTCATCCTTCAAGCACTTTGTGAGATCTATGCACGGCTTCTTGTCATGGTAAAGCTCCCAGAAAGCTGTTCAGTACTTACTCTGCCAGCCCAAAAGAAATATGCTAAAATACTTATTCTTTTACATCAGAATTTTCAGATCACCATCTGCAGAGATTTGCTATACAGACTTCATTCAGGGAGACTTTTTTAAAAATTAATTCTCTCGTATTTTCTTTGCTGCTGTTGAATATACGTACCTGAAAAGGGGCCGAGTATGATGACTGCAAGTAGCACCTGTATATATGATTCCCCTCTGCATGCACAGACAGCTTTATACACTCGCTTGAGAGATGCACTTTTGCTAGCACAAGATAAATGCTGATTTTTCTCTTTTTGGCCCTCATTTGTTTCATAAATTACCTGAGCAAAACCCGCATATGCTCCAGTTTTCGATTGTGTAAATATTTGCTTCAGTGAGATTTTAAGGGAAGTCAGCAGATTCTCTTTGCTAGAAAGCAGATTTAAATAGATCTATAGACATGAATAGCCTTTGTAATAAATTGGGATAACTTGAAGTATGTAAAAGGTGAAATGACAAGGAAAAGAAAAAACACAATCAAAAAAATCTGTTTGAATGTTCCAGTATTATCAGATCACAGGTTACTTTTAAAATAATGTTTTATTGATCATCAGAAGTAACATGAAGTAAGAATTCAAATAAAAATCATGTGTAGCTATGGAAGGATCCTGAAGCCAAGGGTTGGTGCTGATGCTCTGATTGTATTTACATAATTACATTTTTGAATAAGTGAAAGTGGGATACATGATGCATTAAAGATTCAAACCGTATTATGTATGAGAAGATGAAAAAACCCTCCAAAGTCAGTGGATCTTTTATTTCAGGTGCCCAGAACTACAGAAAACTGAAGGCACACACGATGAAAGCAATTTTCTGTTAATGAGGCTCACCAAACTTTCTTCATAGAAACACAGAATGGACTGGCTTGAAAAGGACCACAATGATCATCTAGTTTCAACACCCCTGCTTCGTGTAGGGTTGCCAACCACCAGACCAGGCTGCCCAAAGCTACATCCAGCCTTTGGATTTGCAAATCAAAGAGTAGGAAAGTCTATTTTTTATTGAAACATCTATGGAAATGTGGTGTCTCAACATTGCACCTTCTCAAATCATTGCTAATAGAATCACATTTCATTCTGTTGGTACTCTGAGTGTAAGAAGTGAGGAGACGCTGAGAACTGTGCAGGCACACTTGCATCTGTGCTTCTTTGCCCTCATTGCTACCAAACACTCATTGTCAGCTGAAGTGCCAGAAGCTCTGCA